>NW_021163794.1:2500-23291 GCF_004324835.1 Dendronephthya gigantea | reverse complement strand
TTTAACTTGTAGTTATAACCACTCTTATCTAAGGCATCTTGGTATGGAGGACAAGCTGAATCAAATGCTTGTTCGTCAGACGATATATTGGACAATCGATTGTTAATTGCATCAGGGATTGCCTTTAAAACCGCGGGTGGGTGATTACTCTGACGATGGACATATTGAAGCGTGTTTCCCGGTTTCATGTACGGTTTGAATGAAGAAGTTCTTAGGTCAAATGTAACATCTAGGTAATTCACACATTTTTTGTTAGCTTCGATTGTAATCTTTAAATTATGTTCATTAAACGTTCTGCAAATCTGCTTCTTTATATTTTCAATTTCCCTCGGTTGTTTGTCAAACGCTGCAAGGCCATCATCTCTGTAGAGACCAATATCATTTCGATATTCTGGGGGAGTTTCGATAGTAGGAATAGGCCAACTAACTCGCATGTTTCCGCACCATCAAAACTGCCCATCGTTACATCAAATAGGCTATCTGACTCTTTCTTGCACCAAGTTTGATTTCTGCTGAAGAGAACTGATTTCTTCGCCTGCATGATTAAGTGCTTCTCCTCATGCGTGATGGTGTTGAACTGGGAAGCATATGTTAAGGCATTAAGAAGCAACTCTTCGGTAATAGATGGGTAAAAATCTACGATATCAAAACAAATGAACGAACGAGATGACTTGTTAGGCAAATTCTTAAACCATGAAATAACAGAACTCGTGTTTTTCCATTGATTTAGGTTAGTATGGGCCAAAATATTTGAATTGATACTTTGCAGGAGTTTTTTGCTGATGACACCAATTTCTGATTTGGAAGGGTTAATTAGAGATCATAAACCTAATTTTCAGAACAATCCAACCTGTAGACTAATTAACCCTTCCAAATCAGAAATTGGTGTCATCAGCAAAAAACTCCTGCAAAGTATCAATTCAAATATTTTGGCCCATACTAACCTAAATCAATGGAAAAACACGAGTTCTGTTATTTCATGGTTTAAGAATTTGCCTAACAAGTCATCTCGTTCGTTCATTTGTTTTGATATCGTAGATTTTTACCCATCTATTACCGAAGAGTTGCTTCTTAATGCCTTAACATATGCTTCCCAGTTCAACACCATCACGCATGAGGAGAAGCACATAATCATGCAGGCGAAGAAATCAGTTCTCTTCAGCAGAAATCAAACTTGGTGCAAGAAAGAGTCAGATAGCCTATTTGATGTAACGATGGGCAGTTTTGATGGTGCGGAAACATGCGAGTTAGTTGGCCTATTCCTACTATCGAAACTCCTCCCAGAATATCGAAATGATATTGGTCTCTACAGAGATGATGGCCTTGCAGCGTTTGACAAACAACCGAGGGAAATTGAAAATATAAAGAAGCAGATTTGCAGAACGTTTAATGAACATAATTTAAAGATTACAATCGAAGCTAACAAAAAATGTGTGAATTACCTAGATGTTACATTTGACCTAAGAACTTCTTCATTCAAACCGTACATGAAACCGGGAAACACGCTTCAATATGTCCATCGTCAGAGTAATCACCCACCCGCGGTTTTAAAGGCAATCCCTGATGCAATTAACAATCGATTGTCCAATATATCGTCTGACGAAGAAGCATTTGATTCAGCTTGTCCTCCATACCAAGATGCCTTAGATAAGAGTGGTTATAACTACAAGTTAAAATACAATCCCCAGCAAACAAAGACAAAACGCACTAGAGACAGAAACGTTATATGGTTTAATCCACCTTACAACTCCAATGTCGAAACGAATATCGGACACAAATTCCTCCAAGCAATTGATGATTGCTTTCCTAAAAACAATCCTCTCCATAAAATATTCAACAGAAATACCTTGAAACTAAGTTACAGTTGCATGCCCAATGTCCAAAATATAATTTCTGGGCACAATAAATCTATAGTATATAAGTTCACCTCTACAGATGCGTCAACATACAGCACGAAACCAAGTCAATGCAATTGCAGGAATAAGTCCTCATGTCCACTGCCCGGCAAATGTCTAACATCCAGCGTAGTACTCCAAGCAACGGTTGTTAGGAACGATACGAATCAAAAGGAATCTTATGTCGGACATACAGAAGGGAAGTTCAAAACAAGATATAATTGCCACACTAGTTCATTTAGATTAAGCAAGTATAGAAATGCGACAGAACTGAGCAAATACATCTGGCAACTTAAAGAGGCAAAGGTTAAGTACTCTATAGACTGGCGTATTATTAAACAATGCAAGAGCTATAACAACACAACAAAACGCTGCAGCCTTTGTACACATGAAAAATTTATCATAATTTACCACCCTGAACTTTGTTCTTTAAACTCAAGAAATGAAATGTTATCGAAATGCAGGCATAGAAACAAATTTCTCTTAAGCAATATTACTTGATATAATCTGTATATATTTATATGTAATTTAACACTATAGCTTTCAGTTTTACGTCAAACATGTATATAGTATATATAACCTTGGCAACAACATAGCGCGACATTTAAATTCACCTGATGAGTGTGGCAAGCGTTGCTTGTCATACGAAACAAGTTTGTAGTGAATAAAATTTTATGAAGTAAACCAAGTTTATCTTATTTTATCTTTATACTAGCTCTATACTTTGGTATATCGAGCACTCTACTCATATATGATTCTAAATACATATTTGATATAATATATATATAATATATATATATATATATATATATATTATATATATATATATATAAAATATATATATATATATATATATATATATATATATATAATATAATATATATATATATATATATATCAAAATTTAGAAAGGTTGTTATAGCAAATCAAGAGTGCACAAGCCGAAAAAAAAAAAAAAAAACGTAAAACAACGTTTATTTACAAGTTAAAAGACGTTTCGGTCAAAAGTCTAAGACCTTCGTCGGTTAAAATGGTGTTAAAAATATACTAGTTATATACAAGTTGATATGTTATTTGAATTGCTAATTTAGAGTAACATAAATGCCAGGTAATTCGATATGATCACTACCGGCATTGGTGGCCCTTTGGGAATGCCATGCTTCAAGGAACAAACGTTGTCGATAATTGTTTGCTTTGTCTATAATCTTGGGGTTTTTTAAATCTATACTGTGTTTGTGTAAAGTTGCGTGTTGGGCTAATTTAGAATTCTTATCCTGTTTAATGATGGCTCGTTGATGTTCTTTGAGCCGGGTCCGGAGTGCACGTTCGGTCTGTCCAATGTACACAAATTCACAATTCTGACAGTTGATTTGGTATATCACTTCCCTGGACTGCATAATATTTGGTTTGTCTTTGGGTTTTGGAAAGCAGTTGTTCAAGGTCCTAATGGGTTTATAGCCAACTTTGAGATTTTCGCGTCTAAGTACTCTGGCAATGCGTTCTGAAACTCCTTGGATGTAGGGTAATACAACTAGGCCTGCAGAATCATTCTCATTGTTGGTTCTATCTTTTGAACATTTACGCATAGTATCACAATTTTTGATGAATTTGGTGGAATATCCATTACTTTGTAGTACTTTCATGACGTGTTTTCTTTCTTTGCGTTTGCCATTTCTTGTTGACGGAATGTTGTCTGCACGGTCTAATAAAGTGTTGACAACGGAACGTTTGTGAGTGGCTGGGTGGTGGGAATTGAAATCTAGGTACTTGTCTGTGTGGGTTGTTTTCCGGTAAACCTTGATTTGTATGTGTCCATCTTTGCGGTATGTGATGGTATCTAGGAAAGCAAGTTTGTTGTCTTGCTCCATCTCAATTGTGAACTGTATGTGTGGGTTGATTGAATTCAAGTGGTCGTGGAATTCTTGTACATGGTCTTTATGTAGGCCTGTGTGGCTATCGTCTACAAAGCGAAACCACCATATAGGAGGGTGCGCTGCTGATGTAATGGCCTGATCTTCAATGTGTTCCATGATTATATTCGCCACGGTGGCACTAATGGGGGAGCCCATGGCACAACCGAATATTTGTTGATAATACGTGTTTTCATACGTGAAATAGCTGTTTGTGAGGACAAATTTGAGTAATCTTAAGATGTTTGTTCGGGAGATGTCTGTCCGATCTTGGAGATCTTTATCGTCATCTAATCTTCTTTGAACAACAGATAATGCAAGTTCAACTGGGATTGACGTAAACAATGAGACAACATCGAAGGATACCATTACTGCATCGTCTGGTATAGGGTGTTTGGCAATTTTGCTTGAGAACTCCGAACTATTCTTTACGGAAAATTTTCGGGTCTGAAGCGGTGATAAAATATGTACCAGGTGACTGGAGAGGTTGTATGTGGCAAAACTGATACAACTGGTTATTGGGCGAAGAGGTATTTCAGGTTTGTCGATTTTGGGTAAACCATAGAATGCTGCAGGTAATGCATCCGTGCTGTGAAGGTGGTAATAAAGTTTATCAGGAAGTTGGGGTTTATTAGAGTCATGTCCACTGGGTTGCTTCTTGATATCTTGGAGAAGTTTATTGAGGTCTTTTTCAACATGTGATGTAGGATTTCTTCGTTTATCGGTTATTTTGATATAAGTTGATTCATCACTCAGTAATGCTTCTATCTTCTCCTTGTATTCGGCTGTATCCATGACGACCACGCACCGACCTTTGTCGGCAGGCAGGATGACAATTGAAGGATCGTTTTTTAGGGTCTTTAGTGTCATATTCAGTTGTTTTGTGGTGGGACTGGTTTCCGACAAAGGTCGGTGTGTGGTCGTCATGGATACAGCCGAATAAAGGAGAAGATAGAAGCATTACTGAGTGATGAATCAACTTATATCAAAATAACCGATAAACGAAGAAATCCTACATCACATGTTGAAAAAGACCTCAATAAACTTCTCCAAGATATCAAGAAGCAACCCAGTGGACATGACTCTAATAAACCCCAACTTCCTGATAAACTTTATTACCACCTTCACAGCACGGATGCATTACCTGCAGCATTCTATGGTTTACCCAAAATCGACAAACCTGAAATACCTCTTCGCCCAATAACCAGTTGTATCAGTTTTGCCACATACAACCTCTCCAGTCAGCTGGTACATATTTTATCACCGCTTCAGAC
Source organism: Dendronephthya gigantea (assembly GCF_004324835.1). NCBI lineage: Eukaryota > Metazoa > Cnidaria > Anthozoa > Malacalcyonacea > Nephtheidae > Dendronephthya > Dendronephthya gigantea. The sequence goes on along the minus strand of NW_021163794.1, from coordinate 18,212 downwards.
CCGAAAATTTTCCGTAAAGAATAGTTCGGAGTTCTCAAGCAAAATTGCCAAACACCCTATACCAGACGATGCAGTAATGGTATCCTTCGATGTTGTCTCATTGTTTACGTCAATCCCAGTTGAACTTGCATTATCTGTTGTTCAAAGAAGATTAGATGACGATAAAGATCTCCAAGATCGGACAGACATCTCCCGAACAAACATCTTAAGATTACTCAAATTTGTCCTCACAAACAGCTATTTCACGTATAAAAACGTATTATCAACAAATATTCGGTTGTGCCATGGGCTCCCCCATTAGTGCCACCGTGGCGAATATAATCATGGAACACATTGAAGATCAGGCCATTACATCAGCAGCGCACCCTCCTATATGGTGGTTTCGCTTTGTAGACGATAGCCACACAGGCCTACATAAAGACAATGTACAAGAATTCCACGACCACTTGAATTCAATCAACCCACACATACAGTTCACAATTGAGATGGAGCAAGACAACAAACTTGCTTTCCTAGATACCATCACATACCGCAAAGATGGACACATACAAATCAAGGTTTACCGGAAAACAACCCACACAGACAAGTACCTACATTTCAATTCCCACCACCCAGCCACCCACAAACGTTCCGTTGTCAACACTTTATTAGACCGTGCAGACAACATTCCGTCTACAAGAAATGGCAAACGCAAAGAAAGAAAACACGTCATGAAAGTACTACAAAGTAATGGATATTCCACCAAATTCATCAAAAATTGTGATACTATGCGTAAATGTTCAAAAGATAGAACCAACAATGAGAATGATTCTGCAGGCCTAGTTGTATTACCCTACATCCAAATAAGGAGTTTCAAAACGCATTGCCAGAGTACTTAGACGCGAAAATCTCAAAGTTGGCTATAAACCCATTAGGACCTTGAACAACTGCTTTCCAAAACCCAAAGACAAACCAAATATTATGCAGTCCAGGGAAGTGATATACCAAATCAACTGTCAGAATTGTGAATTTGTGTACATTGGACAGACCGAACGTGCACTCCGGACCCGGCTCAAAGAACATCAACGAGCCATCATTAAACAGGATAAGAATTCTAAATTAGCCCAACACGCAACTTTACACAAACACAGTATAGATTTAAAAAACCCCAAGATTATAGACAAAGCAAACAATTATCGACAACGTTTGTTCCTTGAAGCATGGCATTCCCAAAGGGCCACCAATGCCGGTAATGATCATATCGAATTACCTGGCATTTATGTTACTCTAAATTAGCAATTCAAATAACATATCAACTTGTATATAACTAGTATATTTTTAACACCATTTTAACCGACGAAGGTCTTAGATTTTTGACCGAAACGTCTTTTAACTTGTAAATAAACGTTGTTTTACGTTTTTATAGCCAGTGTCAACCCCTTTTATCTTATAAATATATATATATAATATATTATATATATATTATATTATTATATTATATATATATTATATATATATATTTATATATATGTATATATACATGCACCCATTTGCAAAAACGTTGGCCGCAGATAGATAGATAGATAGATAGATACTCGAAGTCTAATTAGAATTGCATATGATTACATTTGCATGGGATTTCAATCATATTACACCACATATGCAATCCTAATTAGATTTCGAGTATCTATCTATATATCTATCTGCGCCCAACGTTTTTGCAAACGGGTGTGCATATATATATATGCATGTTTACTCAAGGCTTTTTGAGATATTTAATTCGTTTGTTTTAAGCGCAAAACCAGACCAAAAAATACCATTTAAAAGCTTATTTTAAGACGAGTTCAATAGTGGTAATAAGCTGAGATATTGCGGAATATTTTCAGTAATATTGCATTTTTAAAACGCTCGCAGACAAATAGATACATTTTGGTTGTCGAGAAGGCCGTACGTAGATCTTTTAGTACGTAGACCTAGTACGTAGACCTTTTAAAATAGTGCGTACACTTGGTATATGTAGACCTTTTAGAATAGTGCGTAGACCTTTTAGAATAGCACGTAGACCTAGCACGTAGTATTTAACCAGTGATAATACATGGACTAATTCAAAGGATGTTATTTAGCTGAGTGCGATTACATTAATTATAAATGTTGCGAATTGTGGGAATAATAGATATGGACGGCATCGTGTTCAAACCATTCCACTGTCAAGGAATGATTATGGTTAGGGAATCGCAAGCCAAGCCCCATTGAATAAAGGCCTTCGATGGGAGAACCTGTCGCCCAAGGATCAACGAAGCTGCAAGTGTGTAAAATCCCGTTGAAACCACATAAACAACATATTTTTTAATTAAGTATCGGAATATTAACTTCAATTATTTATATGTTTTTACATATTCATCCCCGAGCCGGTGCGGAGCACCGTGCGAGGGTACTAATTCCGCCCGGAGATTAGGAATTACACCCGGGACCCGGGAGAACATAGCGGAATCCAAAGTCGCCTAAATTTGGACCATGGACGTTCAATGGTCATGGTACTTGTGCGCAAGCGCGAAATGCGAACGAGTGTAGACTGGTAATCAGCAACTTCCTGATTGGCTAAGACGAGACGTTTGCGTCTCAGTGAAAAACGTCAGCAATTTAACTGTCATTTTGCAAACTATTTTTTTAAAAAAATGTTTCGAAAACAAAATATGAAATGTGGAATCAAATAACAGATAAAACACTGGGAAGAGTTTAAAATATTATCAGAACTGGAAGAATTAGCGGTGAAAAGGAACAACTCGATTATAATCCTTGAAATGGTAGGAGTCTATTTTGTTTATTTCGAGGTTTATTTCGTGTTTGTTGTACGAATACATTTTATGAGCTACAGTATGTCGTTTTGCTCGGTTTTGCGAAGACGTGACCGACTATCTAAGGCTTTACATCATCGTTTTAACTTCCAAAAGAGTCCTTAAAAGTGTAATTCAGAGTTTTAATATAACAAATATCACTTTAAAGGTTTATAGAGTCGACTGTAAATCTGCATGCAATCATTGCATGAATTTAGTAATATCGAAAAACAACATTCGACATTCACTGCTTGGTTATTTATATTATTTGTGCTGTTTTGATGTTTTGAAGGTTTAGCTATTATGAAGTATTAACTCTCACTTAAACTGTGAAAGTCTATAACTTAATGCAACGGAAAGCAGCATGAAAACGGGTGATTTCACTTCACCTTAACGACTGTGTTTGTTTCCGAAATATTTGAGACATCAGCTATCGGCTTTACATTTAGGACATTTCATAATATTGAAGGTTAGGTCTGGATAGCTCAGGAAATATTTTGCTTCGTTTGAAATGGCGAGGGGTTGCTGCATGCATGTATTTCTAGTATTCCCATATTTGTGTTTCTCAAAATCAAATATTTCCAAACACACCCGATTTCATCATTGACAAACTGTTACATTTTCATTTACCAGTACAAATTTCTCAGATTATTCATTGAAATATAAGTTCCTGAATGTTTCTCAAAAAGGAGCAATGCTTCTCTCATTTTTTGCTGCTCTGCTGCGATTTTGCCTAGTTTAGACGAATCTCTAAATAGATTTACTCTGAACACTAATATCGCTGTTTTTTATGCAAAATACAAGTTAACCATCCCCCTATCTAATGAAATGCGTTTTTCCGATTTCTTTTTATTATTATATCACAGGCAGCCCGCTATTGGGTTTGCTTTTCGCTAAATATTTAAATACATTCTATGCAAAACAACATTAAGTATCACCTTCTTCATTCAACTGCTGACATATTATCACAGGCGCAACTTCGTGCGGTGTAGTGTAATGTATTATGTATAAAAATATACAAACCCAATTGGGGGCTATTTGTGATTATATTATGTGTAAATATTAGTATAGTATAATTGTATTGTTTGCTGAGTCATCTCAGAACAGAAGAATTCATAATTCAACATTCTTTCATACCCAATAAACGAACATTTTTCAAAATTATCTTTCAACACATTAGTAGTGACAAAACCTTTATCTTCATTCACAGGAAATTCAAATCATGCCAACAAATCGTGCCGGATTTTACGAACAAAATATCCCTCAGCTGATAGTGGAAAGTATTCCATAAAGCCTGAAGGACTTAACTTCACGGTTCGAGTATTTTGTGACATGGCTTCAAAGAATGGTGTTGGTGTGACAGAGATTGGACATGACAGCGAATCGAGAACATTAGTTAACGGATATAATCCTCCAGGTTCTTACAAAAGAAAGATTAAATATAACATTTCCATGGAGCAGATTGTCGCGATTATCAAGCAGTCGAAGAATTGTGAGCAGTTTATAAAATATGAATGTTTTGGTAGCGTGTTGTTGAGAGATTCCCATGGTTGGTGGTATCACGTCAAGGTTCAAAGATGAATTACTGGGGTGGAGCGGCAGTCGACAGTGGAAACTGTTCATGTGGAATAACCAACAGCTGTGCAGGTAAAGGAAAATGTAATTGTGACATGAATGACTACGCATGGCGTGAAGACAGTGGATACCTGACAGACAAGAACACGCTGCCTGTTACTGAACTGAGATTTGGCGATACAGGTATACTTGACGGTTTCAATGAGCGTGGTTATCATGCGCTGGGTAAATTACGCTGCTGGGGGTAAGAGATCGAACATCAAACCTGATATGATTCATAAAATATTAACATTTTGTAGTTTTATTCAATCTACTTTTCAACTTGCTTGTAGACATTATCGGAATAGATTACTAATGGTGGGATTTATATGGTTAATAAGAAGGAAATTGATAATTTCGTTGAAATATGATCAGTTCTTTGGAAGCCTTAACACCGTAATTAAGATCTGGTTTTCGTCGGCGTATTGCGAAGATCAATGGTCTGCCCTATATAAAATAACTTGTGTTAAGTCAATGTTTATACTGTTAGTGCTATCCGCTGTAAGTTCCATCAACGATCTGATTTGTTGGAAGTGTTCACATGAGTTTATATGATATTTCACGTATGAGATTTACCCTCATATAAAGTCATGTGAACACTTCAGTCAACATATCACATTGATGTTAGAACTTGTTTTGTTGTATAAAAATATTCAGTGGTTTTTGTAACTATTATTCATTAAACTAGACATGTAAACAATATTCATTAAACTAGACATGTGATAAATACAAGACTACTCGCATTGCTGTATTTTAACATGGAATATTACAGATCCAAGTATTCGTGATTAAAATTTTAATGATTGTTATCTATTTATTGTTTAATCGGTAACAATCTTAAGCTTTCCGGCAATAAGAGGGAATTATTCATGTTATCTTATTTTAGGATAATTACAAAGGCAATTATTCAAATTTCGGCTATCTTTAAAACCAGGAACGCGAATCTCCGGAAACTTTAAAACCCGGAATGAGAATCTCCGGAATCCTTTAAATCTGGGGCCGATTGTTCGAAAGGCGTTTAGCTTAAACGGCGTTTAGTCCAATCCACCGTATAAATTTCTTATGCCGCTGATAGTTAAAAAGGTGATAAAACTGGGTTATACGAAGCCCGTTTATTCTCGCGTTTAACCATCCCCTGGATAAACTCAATTTTGACAAGCCTATATAGGTTAAAACCGGTTATTCCCGGCGGTTGCTAGCTGTTGCTATGCGCCCGAAGAGCGGGAAATTTTAAAGCGAAGATGGAGTCAGCAAAAAGAGTGGGAAAGCCAAAATTTTCTGCTGCTGAATGCGTGCAGATTCTACAGTTTACTGAAAAAAATATTGACACCATTTGGGAGAAATTTTCAAACACGAAAAACAAACAAAAAGAAGAATGAAGTTTGGCAAATGATGGCGGACCGCGTCAATGCACTTAATTGGTGTGGCAAAAAGAACGCCAAATGACTTGAGGGAAAAGTGGCGAGCGATGAAAGTTGAGGCTCGAAAGGATATGTGAAGAGATAGAAAAACAACGACAAAAATCGGAGAAGGAAAGCCTGATTCCGCTCTCAAGCCAGAGAATATTTGTGGTTTTTGGGGATGAACCTGGTTTTTATGGAATATAAGGCGGAATTGAATCTGGTGAGTAAGAAAGAAATATAAATATGCCGGGCGTTTATATAAGTGGTTTTAGAGTAGACCCTGAGTTTCAAATGGCTCCTTGTTATTGCTGCACCTTTTTGTTGCTGCATTTTCTTGTTGTAATGAACATATATTACATCGTAAATATAGTTTACATTGATTATTGTTGCCAATATTTTATATAATAGATAAGTAGTATAAAGATAAAGTATTTTCACTATTTGAACAAAATTTCAATTTAAAAAAAACACACTAAATTCATATATATAAAAAAAGGACAGAATATATTAATTACTTTGAACAAAATTAACATATTGCGTTGGTGATTTCTGGAAACAAACTTCCTGAACAACTTCCTTGTTTTTTTTTTCATATTGATGAAAAAATATTGTTCTGGTGAAAGATCATTAACGGCACGACGATTAAGGAGTATAGGACAAATGTGTCACAAAAGAGATTTAATCATCTGTCGATACTGCACGACCACAAAACACGAACTGAAAGTATAAATTTAGTGGACATAGCCAATGTATTTCATATCAAAGAACGACAACAGAAAACCAAATTTTGGCACATTCGCAGGGCAGGATCTTTGCTACAATTTCGAAATTTGATTTAAAACTTCAGTAAAAATAGTGTGACTTTGGAATTTTCTAGAGCTACGTTATGATGGCTATATTTTATTTTATTTGTTTGGATTTGTTTTGTTACATATGTCTAAGCTGTAGTTTAAGTTAACGTCTTCACAGTCAATGATTATTCATTGCAGGTATAAAGATTTGTTCGGTTCGTTTTAGTACGCTGGTGTTTGTTTGCATTTCTAGGGTTCCTTCTATGCATTAGTAGCTAGTTTTCAGAGAAATGTTTACAGGAAAAATATAAATAGATAAGTATGGACCCCCCCGAGGGTTCACTTTTTAAGCTTCGCTTGGCCCCCCAATATAAAAACTGCTCCGCATCCCTGCAGACCGAAGATAAAACACAGAGCTGATAAGTATCAAAGCATCTCGTACACCTATATAGGTTAGTGTAACTTTGTAACTCAGTTTGCGTTATCCGCAGAAGCGAATAACGCAAACTTCGGTTCGATAATTCTCGATATCACACTCAACCTCATCCAATAATTAAGTGTTTTCTTCACGAAGCGCGGTAAACAATACCCCTTTTAAACATGTCATAAAATTGAACGTTTAGACCAGTTTTAAGCTTCCCGTATCAGGAAATGAATTGCGGGGGACTGGATACCCTTGCACGTGCCAAGTAGATGACTACTGTCATAAAGAATCAATTTTATACCGCTCCAGCCATCCCGCCATACATTTTTACGGGGCGCGGTAAACAATATGACTTATATACATATAGTATATTTGAACGTTCACCCCAGTTGAAGCTTCCCGTATCATATTTATCCCGTATCACGATTATCCTCCTAAGCATAATAGTTTATACAGCTCAAGCCTTTCCGGGTATTACATAATTGACTAGCTTATATACCAATCCAGACTTCCCGTGTAATCAAACCGGGCCTTTCTTGCATAATTGTGAAACAGAAGTGGATAAAACCGTCTTTAAGTCTTCAATGCAGTACATATAGTGCGCTTATTCAATATAACCAGGGAGAAGCGTGGCAGCGTCTTCAAACAACTTAGCATCAAATGTGGTATAACAACTACCTAAAATGGACAAAACACTTCTCGACGTTTCGACCTGAGGGCCTTACTAACTCTCCTGACGAAGACCATTTGAAAATTAAGCCTAAAATTAAAGTCAGTCGCCCTATACGATAACTTACGCTCACGGTTTTGTAAAAAAGTACCCCAAAAATAGCGGCACATCCGTCATCTTGAGAAAGGCTAATTGCGTATGTACGTAACAAACGTGCGGGCTTAGTTGAAATAAATCTTGACCTTCGTATGACGCCAAGGGAACGCACATTTTTTTCCCTTGTTATAGGAACTAACGGCAGAGAATTAACAAAAAGGTGAAATGTCGTTATACATTCCGATGAATTTAATGTTGAGTCGTTGCTCAATGAACCAAGCAGAGATGGGCGTCGAAGTGCACCGCGAGATCAAGAAGGAATTGACATGTGCAATCAAGGAGTCGTGCTTTTGGACTGATGCTCAAACTACGCTTCAGTACATCAAAAATCGGACGAAACGTTACCACACATATATACGCGTGGTCAATCGTGTGCATGGCGGAGATAAACGAAGCGACGTTACATGATGCATGAATAGAGACAAAGCCCAGGGAAGCAGAATCCTGCTGACGAAGCCTCACGAGGAATGAGTGCTCAAAAGCTGGCGGCAAACCAACTATGGTGGAACGGTCTGGATTTTCTGCTCAAAGATACCGAAATATCTGACGTTCCCCAAGATGATCCTGAAATACGCAACGAAGTGAGAGTCAATCAAGTTAACGCACCACACTAGCTGGCGAAAGGTCAGTTTTTAACTGAGTTTTGAAACGGCAACTACACACTAAAAAAAGGTGTGTTAGATTTACACACCTTTTATGTCCAAATTTTAACACACCTAAAGATGGGTTTTCTGACACACCTAAAGGTGTGTTTAACACACCATAAAATGTGCAATTGGCAAGTCGAAAGGTGTGTAAACACAGAGTTAGGTGTGTTTTTGTGCACACCAAAAGGTGTGTAGAACACACCAAAAGGTGTGTCAAAAAACACACCAAAAGATGTGTTTTCCGCTTGTCCAAATTTTAACACGTTCTAAGGTGTGTTTTCAAAGAAGGTGTGTTTTCATACACACCATGGTGTGTTTCATTACACAGCTAAAGCTGTGCTGGAGAACACACAAATTAACAGAGTTGCACACCTTTCCAAACAAATATCTGGAATTGCTTTAAATTTCTTTTTGACTGAGGAAGAAAGCACACAAACACAATATTCATTAACATCGCTATATTTAAAGTTCCTATTATATACACGTGCAGACTTTATCAAAAATTAAGTTAACAAAGTTAAATTGTTCCATATATATATACATGCATCTAGACACGAAGCTTGTCATTTATTTCTGCCATCATGGCCGAGTACTTGGTACCTTTATACACATCGTCCTTTGCCTTGAGAACAACTTCTTGCAGGAAAGACATAACAACGGCCATACCATCCGGATAGGTTATGTCGTACACATAATACGCCGAGATCAGGTCGATTAGGGCTTGAATTAAGCTTGTGCTGGGACATTCCAAAAGGACTTGACTTTCCCCAATAATCATTAACTGGTTGATACTTTCTGTTGATCCATACATAGGATTCTAAAGTGGACCAGTTTGTCCTTCACCATATCCTCTATTGGCGTTGACGGGTATGATATAGAAAAAGAGAATTACAATGAGAAAATGCGCGAAATTGTTTGACGAGGTATATCAGTCATTGTGTCTCACTTGCAATATATGAACGCACACGCACGCTTTCACGAAAAAGAATATTTAAACAGATTTTGTAACTTACATCTTTGAATTTAATAACGTTTGTAACACGCTTCTTTGACGTCTTGCTCTCAACCAGCTTGATAGCATCAAAGACATCTTGTGAAGTTAGTTCTGCGTTCTTTGAACTCTTTCGACTGACCAGACACCTGCAGGCCTCTGTTAATCTCTCCACTGCTCCAACCAGAACGTCCTCTTGAAAAATACGGCGCACTTCACCTCTTATCTGAATGAAACAAATGTTGAAGGAAATCAGTATCAAGTGCATGGAATGTATTTTATAACCAAAATATTGATATCACAAAAAATATTGTATATATACAAGTTTACGTTAAAAGCTGAAAACCATACAAGTGTGACTAATAACAACAGGTACATAACTGGATATCATAACTGGACATAATCATTAGTCATTACCCAGATATTAGACAAAACAACAATTCAACCTTTATTTAATTCAATTTTCTAATTCCCTGCAGGGGTCCTTGTTTCTAAAAATTGGTTCTAATATTAAAGGTTGCATACAAATTACTCACATGTTCTTGTTTCCCAAGATATGGGCACATATCTAACACTTCGGAAGATGATCTTGCCGTTTCTCTGATGAAATCTCGCCGGGCCATAAATGTATCTTCCACAAGGCTTTTGTGGGTTGCGTTAGATATGGAACCCGGTTTGCTGTTCTTTAAGAGCTTCAGATTTCTCTTCTGAGCCTCTGGGTCGTCTTTTAGCAATTTAAACCTTTTGGCAGAATTAGTATGGCTGGTGTTGGGACTTTCACAAGAAACACTCTTTGGTGCGCTTTTTCTTCTAGCGTTTCTAAAAAATTGGCTGAGCTGCTTTTGCAGAGAAAGCTGTAAAAACAAAATTATTTTATCAGAATATATAGAACAGTTTAGCCTGACAAAAAGAGAGCATTAATTGTTAATAAAACCTATTGTCAATTGTATATTACCGCTTCAGTATTTTGTGGGTAACATCACACAATAAAAACAGTGAACAGTAATAGAGTACATAAAACACCTAGAATGTTATTGGACAACATGGAATACTCAAGTAGAAGGAGTCAAAAGAATGCATTGCTACTTGATGGGACTATAATGGTAATTAATCTACTAGCTGGTAACTGAAAACAGTTTTCTTATGTTTGTAAGAAGCGAGAAACCCTTAAATATATAATCCAATGAAATCTGGGACAATATGATATATAATTGTATAACACGCCTTACCCAATAATTTGAGGGAGTTGTATCTCTCAGTTCAGGGAACTTTTGACAAGTCAGAAGTGCCATTCTTTTGTAGTCTCCTTGCTGTGGAGTGCTGGTAATGCCCAAGTAAAACGAACCAATATCATTTACAATTTGCCGGCGTACAGGCAAAACCGATCCATTCTTGACCGCTTGTTGTACAGCCACAGAAAAGTTGTCAGGGAAAGGTAAAGGATCAGGCAATGGGGAGTTTCCATACTTTCGTTTCAAACTTTCTGGGGTATTGATAATAACTTCTGATTGTTTTGTTGGTGTGTTTTCTTGATTTCTTTTTGAGGTGCTCATAAGGGCCTGCTCATCTGAGGCAACATTATCTTCACCATCAACAAAGATCACCTAAAAATATGAATTAAAGCATATTAGGATTAGCCCTTTACAATGTACATCCACATATTCTCCATTTAAGATTAGCATACAGAGCACACTTGACTTGACAAGTTTAATTATCTAGCCTTTTTATAGGCTATGCAAAATGATCATATGCCCAGCTGACTTCACTCTTCAGATAAACTTACTCCCAAAATTTAAAATTGGTTTTTAAAAAATTCTAAAAGATCTAAGTTTTCAACTTTTAAACTCTTAAAAACCTGCATTATGCTGCAGTCATGTCTATCAAATATTAACTCACTGGGACAATTAGTTGAATCGGTCACAACTGTCATTTATTATGTAACACGTGAAAAATAAACAGTATTAAAATGAGAGATAATAATGGCCCTTCGAAATGTTACTGACGCCCCCCCCAATAATACATTCACATGTCATTCGGGCACTTCATTCTTAGAAAGAACAGTTTAATATATTATAAAAAGTTGAAACATTATGTTAAGACTCACCAAGTCCTCCTCGTTTTCGACTGTTTGGTCGAGTGGGTTCGATGAATCTCCTGTGATCAAGCTCGCATCCATGTGCGCTTCGTTGTCCTTGGCATTTTTAGACTCAGAAAGCACTTTTTTCACTTTCAATCTATGCCCAGACTTTGGAAGAACAGCCTTAAATTCGTCTATATCATTTGCAAGGTCCATTAACGTAGAACCATCAATCTCATTCTCTACAAATAGATAAAACAGACAATGATTTGATTACACTCGTCGGCCATTAGCGATTAACTTGACATAAATTATTCGAAAAGCACGGAAATACATCTTACCCTCAAGTAAATAACAAATCTCTTCTGATATACTTTTTTCTTTTAAAAAAACGACAAGCTCTTGTGTGTTCATCTGTGATAAATTCATTTTAAAGTGGCCTTCGCAATAAATAAAATTTAATCTTCAAACTCTCTCGAAGCACAGTTGTCAAAGCAGAGCAAAGAAATACAAACCGAATTGTAAATAAACAGCTGTTTGTATCTCGCGCGCGTGGGTTTTGCACCTCGCAACTTTCTTATTGGTTAAGACCGTAATTAAGAACGCGTGACCACGCGTGATGCAGGTTACTGATCTGTATATACAGGTTGGTACAGCGAATAGCGATATAAACAACACTGATTGATTGTCTATGATCTTTGATATGTCAAATGTATTATTTATGCCCAGTTAACAACTTTAAGTTTATCCAGTTAATAAGTGTGTTGTATAACACACGGTCACCTTAGGTGTGTTCCTTAACACACCTAAGGTGTATTCCTTGGATCGGTCAAGGTGTGCTTTCGAACCCCCCAAGGTGTGTTTTTCCTAAAAAGGTGTGCTTCTTTACACACCTTAATGCGCAAAGGAAAGGTGTGCAAAAGATTGGTGTGTTCCCTAACACGCGAAGGTGTGTTTTCCTACACACGAAGGTGTGTTTTCTTTGTGTGTATCTAAACACACCTTGGTGTGTAATTCTACACACCTGTTTTTTGTGTGTAAGCCTTTAATGTTAACTAATTACTCCGGCGAGAGCGACGGAGTTAAAAATTCGCCTAGGTTTTGTTTTTTTCTTGTTTTGTTTTTACTTCTCGTCGTCTCAAGTGTGTTTTGGCGCTAAATATACTAGTATTTGAAAAATGTATCTGACCGAATTTATCAACGCCACAGTTTGTCTCCGAAGAGTTGTGGTGCACCGAGTACAGTTCGAAATCTCTGACTAATTTTCCAATGCGCGATTTGATTTCTCTCGCATGATACGGTAATCCCTCAAAGAGGAACAAATAAACCATTAAATGGATGCTGTTCGATTAAGTTTAGATTTAATTGGGGTCAGAATATATTTAATACATGTAGATTCTGGTCCTTTTTTTATCGCTGCTATTTCGCTATTTAAACAAGATGTGGTCGTGTATGGGCGCGTTAACACGCCTTCGCAGTTTGCACAGGATTGAAGATTTAATATAAGCGTGAATTCCAAACAACAAGACAAAGTGAACGTATCGTGCGGTTTATTTATACATTTTTGCACAACGAATTTCTATACTTTTTAAAGTACGATGCGCTTCTGAATGTCGCGATCGAACAACATTTCAGTTCGCAAGGCATCTAAATGAATATGAACTGTATTGTTTATGTTCAGAAGCTTTATATTGAAGTCTGCATGGCACGCGTGCGGCACGCTGGAGTTAACGCCAGAACAGGCGTCTTGTTTTATCGTCTTGTTTTGACTATGTTTCATGACTACTTTTATAATTACAATAATAAATGGGTAACGTCAATGACGTTTTAACTGAGAAAATGGTGAATAAAGAAATTCTTAAGCTCATATAGTCGCTCAGATGGCCTAAAAATGCATGCAACCTAGATTACTATATTTTATTTTTCCACAAATTGTTTTATCTTCTTGTAGCCGCCATCTGCGAATAATGTAATTTTGCATGTGCGATGTAAGTAGAGTCACACAGCATGCATTTTCCTCTCTCACAGAACAGGCGTCTCGTTTTGGCGTCTTGTTCTGACTACGTTTCATGACTACTTTTAATTACAATAATATATGGGTAACGTTAATGACGTTTTAACTGAGAAAATGGTGAATAAAGAAATTCTTAAGCTCATATAGTCGCTCAGATGGCCTAAAAATGCATGCAACCTAGATTACTATATTTTATTTTTCCACAAATTGTTTTATCTTCTTGTAGCCGCCATCTGCGAATAATGTAATTTTGCATGATACGCTGTAAGTAAAGTCACACAGCATGCATTTTCCTCTCGACAGTCAATTATTAAAATAACACCAAAACGCCGCATACTCAAGTACAATTTTAATTATAAACTTAAACGGAAAATTTTAACTAAAAATTTCCACACTTACACAAGGCTTACTCTGTGATTCAATTCAGTCGGTGTTATTATTACACATTTTGTAAAATTCGGGCTATCTTTCGTTAATCTTGTAGATGCATGAGGCCTTGTAAGTGAAGTCACACATACAATATGCATATTCACATGGACAGTCAATTATTAAAATGACACCAAAACGCCGCATACTCAAGTACATTTTTAATTATAAGCTTAAACGGAAAATTTTACGCAACTGAAAATTTCCCCACGTATTGGAAAGGTAAAACCGGAGGTCGGCATACTTGAAAAGGTTTCAAAAAATGTTATAATTATTATTAATCAATCTCTTTGACAAATGTATACTATCCTGCATTGTTATTCAAATATATCAACTTAAGTAATTTGTCCGCCATTAAGAATTTATGTAAACATGCAAGATGAGTTGTAAGTTGAGTCACGCAACATTCTCATCCTAGAAATTTCAACCAACTTTCGATGTACGCTACCTGACTGATCCTAAAACGTACTACGTCGAGTTAATTCATGCACATAAAGGAGCATTAAGACATATAAAAAAATAATTTCTATGAAAATTGACTATGCAAAATGATTCTTATCCGTTATTATGCCTTCAATCATGTGTGAGATTATTAAATATAAGATGATTATTTACATGACTAATAAACTATTTACAATATAACACTTATAGTATGCGCGTGCTGATTGGTCGAGAAGCGCTGATTCTATATAATGGTAGAAAAGAGTGTTTCTATAACTGTTGACTTTTTCCGCCGAAAATGACTAGCGAAGTAATGTAATGAAAATTATAAGTCTTTTTACTGAGTTGTACTCTAAAAAAAATAGAAACATTTTTTGCTGTGATTCTACACAGTTATAGAAACACTTGTGGGAGTTTAAGAGAACTCGAAATGACGTAGTAAAGCTCTCGCTGATTATTTCTAATTCTCTTAAACTCCCACCCGGAAATGTTTCTTACGTTTAAAATACGAAAGGAAGAGCAATATGTTCAAATTGAAAATGGCTGTCTTATTAAGCATTTGTGCTTTAGTTTTCATCTCAAGGATACTCCAGCCGGGTGAATGCTCAGTCGCCGAGGCCTTCTTTCGCAGAATTGATGGCAAATATTTAGCGAATCATGTCATCGAAACTAAACATGCAGGAACTGAATTAGAATGCAGTAGGCACTGCGTTGCTCATGAATCATGTGTGTCAGTAAACTACAAAACCTCTGGAGCCGGTAAAGGTCGATGTGAGCTCAACAGCAAAACCCTTCAAGACACATCTGACGATGATGAAAGTACGAGAAATCGCGAGTTCAAACATCTTTATATGATCAAAAAGGTTAGACTATAACGAGATCATTTTTTTCCTTAAATTTTTGTTACTTCAAACCAGATCAACAATTTTTTGCTTGGAACGAATAATCCCGAAAAATAAAACAACGGCACAAGTAAATACGACACAAGTCTTTTTTTACATAGATATCTTCGAAATCAATTCCAACAAGTAACCCGAAGCTTAAGTTGTCACAAAGCCCCTCCAAAGGTACGATAAACTTTTGTTTACGCATGAAATATTTGAAAGTCGTCAGATAGGTTTATCCGAAAGATAATTATATACGTTGTCAAACAGCTAGAGCAAAGTGTCATACACGCCCGACTTCTTATTTCATTTCATATATAGCTATCATGATATATCATGATTAAATTGCAAAAATAGAAAT
>NW_021163793.1:0-23454 GCF_004324835.1 Dendronephthya gigantea | reverse complement strand
TAGTGTACCACAATTAGATCTTTAAAAAAGGTCATACACGGAGTTAGTTGATGTAGCATATGTGCATGATTGCATATCGATTCTCTAATTTTGTGAAAATCATATACCAAATACATCAGTCGAAATGAATCTTTATAAATAATACTTTATAAATAATATTTCTGTATAACTTTCTCCATCCGTTATTTCAGGCTATTAACCTCCGCAAATATACTGCGAGGATACACTTCGTCCGAAGAAAGACTAATCGCATTGTTAATATTAGGCTACGTGGTGTCTTAACGCCGTGTTACCCATCTTGACGTGTTTCCGAAATGATGAAGTTCATTTTTTTCTCAACTTGATATTCCTGATTGTTTTGAATATATGTTTCTTTTTCTCGGGAATATGTTTAAATTCCTTGGTCATAATCAGTTTCTGGAGATCAGCGCAGCTTCGAAAGAAATTGTGTTATTTCATGATCATGGTTTTGTCCTGTTGCGATTTGCTTGTGGTCTTGACTAATCATTTTGTCGCGGCGTGCGCTGTGATGTTTTGGTTGACTCAAAATACAAATGCTTCTTTATTTATCTGGGTGCGCATTTTTTCTCTGATATCACTTGGTTTCCTTTCTTCTTCGTTATCAGCTCTTCTGGTGATGAATTTTGATCGATATTTAGCGACATATCATCCCATCTTTCATCGAACATCTGTAACGAGAGGGAAACTTTCGACTTTATTTGCAATGCTGAATTTTGTCTTACTAACATTACATTTGATTCAATACACAACTCGCTTTATTTCATTGCACGTTTTTCTTCTCGTGTGCGTCGTCATTTTATTTCCTCCGATGTTTTTCATGAATTTCAAGCTGTTTACAATCGCGAGAAAAGGTCGTGGAAACAGAGGAATATCAGCTGTCTCTTTGAAGAATATATCGAGTTGCTTGCTATCAGTCGCTTGTCTTGTGGCGTTCTTTATTCCAACGCTTGTCTACATTGGACTACTCTCCAAAGGAATCCTGCGTTCGCACGATGACGCATATTTTCTTGGATCGTGGGCCCAAACAATTGCTGCAATAAACGGCACATTTAACTGCTTGATTTTTTACTGGAAAAATAAGATTTTACGCACCGAGGGAATGAAAGTTATTAAAGCATAAAAATTTTCGGGAGATGAGAATCCTGAACGTGCGACTAATAACTATTCTGCAGTGAAAACCTTTTAACTTCCAGTGAAGAAGTGAATTTCTAGTTGGATAATTCTGGACATCTGATCAATAGGATGGATCTTGTCTCCTGGGTCGGTTGTATCAAGCCCGTTTAGCTTAAACGGTGGATATAAGTTCAAAATAGAAATCAAGTCTATCGTTTTATTCAACAAGCAAACAAAATGTTTTTAGCCTTAGTAGAAAGATACTGTTTACAACTACATATTCAGTGCATATTCAGGTTGACTCATTCCAGACAGATGTAAGAATGTTATTTAATTTTGCATGGGCAGGTTGTTCGAAAAGCGTTTAGCTTAAACGGTGGATAAGCCATAATTTAAAAATACTCTCATACATCTTTTGAATGATTGAACCTGCATTTATGCCCTGAATATGCACTTCCATTGAAAATTAAGCGATTTATATCGAAATAGTTCAGTTCATTTGTTGAATAAAGAGATTTTTGTTTTCCATTTTCAACTTATCTGCCGTTTAAGCTAAACGCCTTTCGAACAACCGGCCCCTGATCCAACAACACACATGGTTAGACACGGGCAAAAGCCCCCGATAGAAATTAGAAGTCAGGATTCGAACTAGTATTTTTGTGTTATTAGTTAACGGTACGAGAATTAAAAAAATGATAACTGTCAACATTGCTTATGTTTTATAATTGAATGATCCAACTGTGTTCGGCGAATGCAGAATGGGGGTTTAAATGTGTAGATAAATAATTGTAGTCGAGGCCACAAAATCTACTATCGTCAAATGCAAAATTGACATCAGTGTGTCGACGAGAATTCTGCGTGCATTATAAGCCTATAAAACCACACGTATACAGGCGTATGCTAAGAATACGACTAGTTACAATTTGACAAACAGGGTAATATTCTTTTCAAGCAACATGCAGTTTGATTTGCTATTTTCGTAATTGTCCCTAAGGGGCGGAGCGCCGTTTGAGGGAACTATTTCCGCTGGGAAAATTATTGCACACGGGTATTTTTACCGAACATAGTGGAGTTCACAGCTGTCGAAATAAAAAATATCAGCTATAGACTCATTTGAGTCATTTCATATATTAAAGATTAGGCTTGGCTAGCTTAGGACCCGCGAATGCATGGCAAGCCGGCTGTTTTCTTTTATACATGCATTGTCAAAATTTTCATTTGTTTCGCTCTCTCTAAGGATCTCAAGTTTTAAAACTAAATTTCGATGTAGGAACGAATGCATATTTTGCATGGGTTTTTCATATGTTTGTTTGTTTGAATTTCTGTGAGAAACGAGGAAATTTTCACTGACAAGCGGGCCTTCTAGTCCTCTGATTATTGTACGGTTTTTAAAGTCAGTAAACAACAAAATATAGCAAAGCGCGAGTGGGCTATGACGAGCAGTCTGGCCGTCTCCGGGTTGCGTTTTACATCTTGACCTTCATATCTTAATTAGTAAGCTTTTTTGTTTAGAAACTTTGAGGGTTACCGACGGCGATATTTATAAACTTTCAGAATCTTAATAAAGATCGCTTCATCGGTTTTTAAGGTAAGTGCGTTTAATTACGTCTTAAAATTGACCTCTGAGTTTCGTGTCTTGGCTTGCCACCCGCTTAGCATGGCTTAGGTTGTTTCTTTTAGAAATGTTTGCTTGAAATTGAGTGTATTCTATGAAGATTTAAATATTCTAACATTAATTTGTAAAACAAATTACATATATATGCCTGCATGTGTTTTATTTCATACAAATAAATTTAAATGAACTTTTGAAGATATATATTATATAGAGTAACTTCATATCTATAAACAGCCTATAATTAAACACTTTAGCCGAGTAAACTCTCTTAGTGAAGTAGCTATAATATGAAGCAGCTATTCTGTGCATGATAAGCGCTATATTCATTTCAAATCGCCTGAGTCTTGAGGTGATGCTCGCTTGTGAGCTCGGATATCAGTATTAATTCCCACTGGTACTGAAAACAGTCGCTGGTCAGGAGATTTTGTTAAAATTTCCAAGTAAAACGTATCACTAAAGGTAGGCTGGTAAAATCCTCAAGTTAGTTCGAAAAACCTAAAACCATATGAATAGGTCGAAAGAATAAACAATTACTTAATCGTTTCCGCGTTTGGATGGCCTAATTCAAACACGCGCGGGAAAAGCGCGCGAAACACGAGCCGAAGTCGAGTGATTTTGAGAGCTTTTCTTAACTGAAGCAACATTCCCAAGTGCAGGGCCGTAACTAGAACGATAATTGGGGGGAGGGGGTGTTTATTCATATATTCAGTTCTGCCCGACGGATTTCTTTTGTAAGTGCAATAGCTCACAATGGAAATCCGTCGGGCAGAACTGAATATATGAATAAACACCCCCCCCCCCCCAATTATCGTTCTAGTTACGGCCCTGCCCATGTGTTTGGATCATTTCATCTAAACACGGGAACCATTAAGTAATTGTTTTATAAAATAAAAACAACAAGGTACAATCAGTGACATTAAAATTTGGGACACTTGTATAGACAGAGTACATTTTTACGTGATCTTAGAAAATTAACTCGTAACCCCCCTCCCCCGTTTCAATGTTGTTTTTTCTGGTGAAAAAAATGTTGGCAAACAAATCCAAGGCAATGGCTTGCCCCGTGAAGGTTTTATTTCGGCATACAACATTGAAAAAGGGGGGGAGGGGGAAAATGTTGCCTTTCCAGGCTAAGCGGTCCAATATTTATGTCACTGATTGTAGTGTTCCAAGTTTGATTTCAAAAAGTGAATTAAATTTCCATGTTTGGAAATGGCCTGATCCAAACACGGGCTTCGACCAATCAGAACAGGCGTTATATACCTACTGTTTTATAAAAAATATGACTTCTTGAGTTATATCTGGACTGCAATTATTCTTACTCCATTACTCTTCACTCGCTTCCCTTTTCTTTGTAAATAGTACTATAAGAAATCATTTTTGTGATTATTCATGTTTTACAGTGGACATTTTTAAAATAGTATACAAATAGTACACAAAAGCCTGTATAGGTTTCTAGTAGGTCTCTAGCCTAACATTATTCAAATAAAATAAAATCATTTGTAATATTCATAAAATTGTACATAAGGGAAATAAATAAAAAAACTTATTATTTTATAACTTAGTTTTCCGCATATATTAGTATGCAATTGTTGACGTTTAACTTTAAGCATTTAAATATGCCGTGCATGAAAGTGCGTAAGAGAAACGCGTGAACGCATGCATGGGAAGCATCTTAGAACAATTATATATGCATGAGTATGACGTAGCTGCATTCACAAGGCTGCCTATAGTTTTACTGTAAATAAGATATTTCTCCTGTGGGACAGTTTTTGGAAACCATTTAACGTATTCATATATATATATATATATATATATATATATATATATATATATTATATATATTATATAATATATATATATATATATAATGTATATATTATATATTATATTATATATATATATATATATATATATATATATATATATTATTTTCTAAACATTTGCGGAAATACGTTTACGTTTGGATGAGCACCGTTTCAGGATTTTTTAGTATCACCTTGTTTGAACTATTCGTGCAGGACTACCGCGGAGTTGTTTAACCATATGTTTTCAGTTTTCGTCACTATTATCCGCAGAAACAGATGTTCGACTATGTATGTAAATGTTATAAATAAACGGCTTCTTCGAACATTTAAACTTTCAAGATACAATAGTATCAAGCCACAACTAAGGCATTGAATAAGGACGTAAAGCTGGTAAATTTCAGTCATACCTGTGGCCATTACTGGCGAGCTCAAGAGGCCAGAGGGCTGCGTATAATCATTTAATCATTTAATCATTTAATCATTTAATCATTTTGTCACAACACAATACAATTATTACGCATATACATGTACGATAACAGAGGACATAAGTGTGACAGAGGAAAGGAACAGGACTTGCGTCCCAATTGACACCTGACCCCAATATTATAACTGGACTTTATATTACACAAATAACACTTATTTTAAGTTATAACTTATAAATCTAAGTAAAGCCAGGAGGGCTGTAAGAAGTTAACTTAGAAACATAATAATTACGAATACTAACTCTGAAAGAGTTAAGCGAGCCACAGGTTTTTAGATCTGCTGGTAGACTGTTCCACAGACTTGCAGATCTAACAAAGAACGAGTTTCTAAAGTATTGTTGTTTATGCTTCAAGAGGAAATAGAAATTATTTTCATTATAATTGCGAGATCTAAATCCAGGCTCGTACAAGGGTAGATGGCTATTAACGTCCATAGGAATCTTAACTCAGTAAAATCTACATTGGACAAATTCGGAAAAATTAAGTACTTGCATCAGATATATTTTTCTCCGTTTGGTTGGAACCCCTGATGATGGAGCTCAGATATTTTTTACACCTGATATTCTTGTTCTTTGTCAACATATGTTTCTTTCTCTCAGGGATATGTTTAAACTCCTTGGTCATAATCAGTTTCTGGAGATCAGCGCAGCTTCGAAAGAAATTATGTTATTTCATGATCATGGTTTTGTCCTGTTGCGATTTGCTTGCGGTCGTAACCAATCACTCCATTATAGCTTATAAGGTGATGTTATGGTTGACTGGAAATTATATTGGTGGTAGGTTAATTGGCACGCATTCTGTCGTCTGTTTTTATCATTTTTTCTATGCTTGCTCTTTTGGTCATGACATTTGATCGATATTTGGCGACATATTACCCGTTCATTCATCGAACATCTGTAACGAAGGGAAAACTTTTGACGCTTCTTGTAACGCTGATGTCTGTCCAAATAGTTTTATCCCTGATGATTCTAAACGGCGTCATTTTCTTCCAAGAGTATCTTCTAATTTTCTTCTGTATTTTCGCTTCTCCGATGTTGTTCATGAACTACAAGCTGTTAAAAATCGCAAGGAAAGGTCGTGCAAAAGTTAAGGAATCAAACGAAAGAAATACTAGAAAGGCATTTATTCCCAAAAATATATCGAGTTGCTTGCTAGCAGTCGTTTGCTTTGTGGCGCTGTCCATTCCAACGTTTGTCTACATTGGACTAAGGATTAGCTCGAAAGAGGAAACAATGAATTTAGATGTGGCACACCTTTTTGGAATGTGGGCACAAACCATTGGCTCAATGAATGCAACATTCAATTGCTTGATCTTTTACTGGAAAAACCCGATTTTACGTACAGAAGGAATAAAAGTTGTAAAAGGCATAAAACTCTTTAGAAACCCTCAAAACGTTCAATTAAGTATTAGTCTGCAGCGGGAACCTTTCACTTTGGAGGAGAATGTGATCCCATAGATTAATTGTGTCTCTAGATATTAGACCGTGACAATAAACAATTCTTAGACGGAGGTCGAAATGTCTATAAACTGCTTACAGATTGTATGTTATTCTGCGATTAACATAGTATTAGGAACTGTTTTAGACATAGTATTAGAGTTTATTATCTGTGGAGTCTATTCACTAAGTTAAGAATATTGCTTTTGCTGAGCACGTTTTAGTACTAGTCAAAAAATACGAGCGGCTGAGCTTTATTCGTATTTACAATTGTAAATCCCATACAGATCAGCCGCGAGTATTTTAACGTGCTTGTGAAATGAATAAATTAAGCTTAATGCATATTATGCATATTAGGCATGTGTGTAACAAAGTTATGAATTAACAATTATTGGATGAGGTTGAGTCTGATATCTAGAATTATCAAGCCGAAGTTTGCGTTATTGTTTCATTATGTATTTCCTTTTTAGAGAGGAAGCCTACGCCATTATTGACAATAAACTATAGCGGCAAAAAATTACGTCACCTACGGATAATTTTCAATGTCGTGTAGGTGGCAAGACATTGAGAATTATCTGTAGGTTTTTAGCCAATCACAATCGAGATTGCATTAGTAATGCATAATAATACTAATTAAATAGTTGTATCAAATTTAATATATGAATCACTAATTCATAATATATGAATCACTAATTCATAATATAAGAATCACTAATTCATAATATGTGAATCACTAATTCATAATATATGATCACTTATTCATGATATATGAACCACTAATTCATAATATATGAATCACTAATTCATAATATATGAATCACTAATTTATATGATCACTTATTTAATATATGATCACTTATTCATAATATATGAATCACTAATTCATAAGACCGTCGTGGAGAATTACAGATGTATACATGTGACCAAAATACTGCTCAATGATTGGAAGTTAGATTAATGATAATTTTTTATTAATTTCACAATGAATAATAAATTTAACACTCAAATTTGCATTATATTTATTACTTTGAAGAGTTTGTATATGACAAATGATTGTATTCAGATATTTTCTCAACTTGATTTTCCTGTTTGTTATTTTTGGTACATTAGAAGCGCAATGCTCAAAATATAGCCATCTCATGTGATTGCAAAGTGCGAGCTCCAACTGGGATACATTTGATTGTGTTAATATATGACATTTTTCATTTTTTAGCCCCTCAACCCTCTTGAGACATGTCAGGTTGTTTTCCAAAACTGCAAACTTATAACTGCTGAACAGATGATCCATGCACACTCTATGCTGACAGATGTTGCCGAATGAATGCTTTCTTTATAATTTCAAAATGTTACATCAGGCCACAACAGGACATCGAAAGAAGGTACAGAGCGATCTGGTGTGAAAAAACTCACAAAACATAGTTTACCGGTAAGTTAAGTTGTTAAATTTCATTCGGACTGAGTTAAGAGGGCTACTATATGTTTACCATAGCTATATGCACTCCATCCGCCTATTTCGCATTAAAGTAAAACGAAATTCGTCGATCCCGTAAATAACTTCCTTAAAAAGGAGATCTGGTATACAACTTTGAATCAGATTAGAGAGTTTGGAGGGAGATATCAGAGAAATACATGTAGCATAGCGCGTGACTGTATGCTGATAGATTCCGGCTTTCTTAAAATATACATCAAATTTATGATGAATACCGAATCTCATGCTTCGCACAAAATTAATCTACAGTATATATCAAAGTCAAACTTTATTTATAAGTGTTACGGCTAACGTTCTGTATTCCCTGCAGGTCCTTCATATTCGCAATCTGGGTACAAAGCAGTAGTTCGCTCAGCTATACGGCATCCTTGAGATAACGATACAGCTGGAATACTAAAACGCAATCCAGTATATGAACGCGGGTTGAATTTTTAATATGACGGATATGAAATACCTCAACTTGATATTCCTGTTTGTTGTGAATATATGTTTCTTCTTGTCAGGAATATGTTTAAATTCCTTGGTCATAATCAGTTTCTGGAGATCAGCGCAGCTTCGAAAGAAATTGTGTTATTTCATGATCATGGTTTTGTCCTGTTGCGATTTGTTTTCGGCGTTCACAAATCATTCGTTTGTGGCTTATATTGTGATATTTTGGTTGACCGGAAATAGAAATGATATTGGGGTTAGCTGGACCAACAATGTTGAAGCGCTAACAGCTGTTTTCTTAGGTCCTTCCATACTCGCTCTTCTGGTGATGAATTTTGATCGATATTTAGCGACATATCATCCAATCTTTCATCGAACATCTGTAACGAAGGGAAAACTTTTAACTCTCTTTGCGATACTGCTTTTTCTCCTACTCGTTTTGATACTGGTGACTTTAAACTCTGTTATCCCCCTCCATGTTGCTGTCCTCACCTTTTTCATTACTTTCGCTCCGCCGATGTTGTTCATGAACTACAAGCTGTTTATAATCGCGAAGAAAAGTCGTGCACATAGACGAATATCGCCCGATAGAAGAAACACGTCGTCTTTAAAAGACATATCGAGTTGCTTGCTAGCAGTCGCTTGTTTCGTAGCGCTGTCCACTCCAGTATTTGTCTACTGTGGATTAAGTATGAATTCGAAGATGAAGATGAATACTTTTGATGGAGCACAGCTGCCTGGGAAGTGGGCAAGGACCATTGGCTCAATGAATGCTACATTTAACTGCTTGATCTTTTACTGGAAAGACAAGATTTTACGCACCGAGGGAATGAAAGTTATTAAGAGCATAAAAATCTGTTGAAAATGACAGTCTAAACGTTGTTACCGTTGCTATGCAATTAACGCTTACAGCTGAAATGTGCGTGTGCCATTTGCACTAAAGCTGGTAGTGTATTTTATGGTATCATTATTTCATCACAGAACTGAACGAATATTTGTTTAAAGCACGTCGTTTTTTACTCTTTAAGTACAACATTTTAACAGTATCAGTAAGTGCAGTTGTACATTTGTCTCTTAACATACTGTATATAGCTTAATTCAGAAACAACGGTGGTCCCTTCAATCTCCAATTAAATGGGGATATATCTTCAAATATATATCGTCCGACTGTCTGCGAGAAATACCTATATGCAGTAAACCTATTCAATTTTCAATATATTTGACAGTTATATAATTGCGCGAATTTGCATACGAGTTTATTGTTGCAAGACTTTAAACAGATGCACATATACAGTTCGTTCATAGCAACTGTATAATTTATTATGTTGTTCACTCGCTTAATTTACGGAGTAATTTATTTTCTCAACTTAATTGTCGTGTTCATTGTCAACCTATGTTTCTTTGTCTCAGGAATATGTTTAAATTTTATGGTTATACTAACATTCTGAAGATCCGCGCGGCTTCGAAAGAAATTGGGGAATTTCATTATCATGGTTTTGTCCCATGTAATTTACTTCTGGGGCAGGTGGTATGAAAGCCGGATAGCGCTATCCACCGGATAGTAGATTTTCCCATCGCTCTAAAATCGCCTGTTGTTAGCTGAAACTTTGATTAAACCTTAGTGTTCCTAAATTGAGGATCCTCTATAATAATTGTTGCTTCCAAAGCTAAAATTTTGTTGCTTTTCAAGCATTTTTAGAACGGTTGAAAAAATCACTAACCGGTGGATAGCGCTATCCAGCCTTCGTACAACCGGCCCCTGTTGTGAAACTGGAAATAACGGCAGTATGACTTCACGTGCGCGTCGTAGATTTGGCCCATCATATATACTCACTTACGTTCTTGATATTGGCCCTGATATTCACATGATCGACGTTAGTTTATGTGTAGAAAACTACAAATAAGTGCGAATATACATGAAACAGACAGCGGTAAAACAGTTTAACGGTAACACTTTTTACGGCAGCTTCAAAAATTGTTCGAAAAAACCATCATAAAATTGCTTGAAGCCTTTGGAACAACCTCTTTTTTTCAAGATGTACAACGAAGAGGAATTTCGTTTAAGATAAATAGATTTAGATTTATTTAATTAGCCACAATGCAGCCAAAAGGATGAATTACGTAATTGTTTGATAAAATAATTATAGAACATTATTAGACCCAATTAGAATTAAGCCATTCGTTGTTTGCATTTTCAGTAACCCAATCAGATTGCATAAATTTATATTATCTATGGTTAAAAGTCACATTATTTACCATTTTCCATGCATGAACTCAGTGGCGTGGCTAGAACGATAATTGGGGGTGTTTATTCATCTATTCAGTTCTGCCGAGCAGATCTCTTTGGTAAGCGCAATTGTTCACAATAGGAATCTGTCGAGAAAATAGATATATGAATAAACACCCCCATGCTATTCACGATTTAGCCATGCCACTGCATGAAGTAGTAAAAATTTAGGCATTCTGATTTGCTTGGTCAAATTTCCGGTCAGTGAAAACGAATTTCCTCCATGTTACGACATGCTGTCCAAATTTCGTGCGCCATCTCGCCTTCTCGCTTATAAATAAACGTGGATTTTATAAACATTCAAGTAAATTTTTGTAGTAGAGAAATTTGAGCATTATTACATGCAAGGCCTTCACATTGTCATGAGCTAAACAAACCCACAGAAGTTGACTTCCGCTTTAAATATTTCTACTTCTTGTGTTTCTGTGATAATCGAAATATTAAAGTTAGTTAATCGTTAATCGTTTAATTTCTATATAGGGCACTTCGAGAAACATTTAAGCCACAACATATCGAGAGGGACAAACACATCAGGCGAGCCCTGCTCAAAGTGTTCTTAAATAAAATTATATTTTTAAATTAATTGATAAATTTTCCTTTCCTGCCACTTTGGATATCTTGGGTTGTAATCCTAAACTGCGTATACTAATAAATGCGGAAACGGATATTTATATATTGAACTACTTTCATGTTTACATTTATTTATATTCCGTGTCTGAACGATATAAAATTTCAAATATGTACTTAAGCAAATATTATAACATAATTGTTTTTTGGATTAATTCCACCAGCGCGTTTTTCGTACGTGCACGTTTTGGCCGAACTTTCTTGGCAGAATTTTCGTTCATCTTTTTTGTTAAATATATTCTCTTTCTTGCGTAAAAGCATTAATTGTGCATGGAGTTTCAAACACATATCGCCTCTAAGCCGAAAATTTTTGTTCGTTGGCGTTTGTGGTTAGTTTTCTGTATCATTTAATGTGTACTCGACGACGAGCTTTCTGAAATATAAAGAATATCGGAATTCACTTTTCTGCGCGCACGCATACCTGCGTTTTCACATGCGGCTCACACTTTGTTTACCACAACCAGTCTATAATTTTACCTCTGCATATATTGTGAAATTGTGCAAATAACGACAGTATGAGCTCACGTCCGCGTCGTAGATTTGGGACATCATGTACTCACCATAATGTGCATGATATTGGCCCTGATATTCACATGACAACTTAATTTATGTATAGAAAACTACAAAGAAGTCGAATACGCCTGACAGACAGCGGTAAAACAGTTTTCAAGGCAGCTTCAAAAATTGGTTAAAAAAAAGATCATAAAACTGCTTGAACCTTTTGCAACTGATGGAGTTCAGATATTTTTTCACCTGATATTCCTGTTCTTTGTCAACATATGTTTCTTTCTCTCAGGAATATGTTTAAATTGCTTGGTGATAATCAGTTTCTGGAGATCAGCGCAACTTGGAAAGAAATTATGTTATTTCATGATCATGGTTTTGTCCTGTTGCGATTTGCTTGCGGTCGTAACCAATCACTCCATTATAGCTTATAAGGTGATGTTATGGTTGACTGGAAATTATATTGGTGGTAGGTTGGCGCGCATTCTGTCGTCTGTCTTTATCATTTTTTCCATGCTCGCTCTGTTGGTCATGACATTTGATCGATATTTGGCGACATATTACCCGTTCATTCATCGAACATCTGTAACGAAGGGTAAACTTTTGACGCTTCTTGTAACGCTGATATCTGTTCAAATAGTTTGATCGCTGATGATTCTAAACGGGTTCATATCTATCCAAGAGTATCTTCTAATTTTCTTCCTTATTTTCGCTTCTCCGATGTTATTCATGAACTACAAGCTGTTAAAAATCGCAAGGAAAAGTCGTGGAAAAATTGAGGAATCAAACGAAAGAAATACTAGAAAGGCATTTTTCCAAAAATATATCAAATTGCTTGCTAGCAGTCGTTTGCTTTGTGGCGCTGTCCATTCAACGTTTGTCTACATTGGACTAGGATTAGCTCGAAAGAGAAACAATGACTTTAGATGTTGCACCTTTTTGGTGGGCTCAAACCATTGGCTCGATGAATGCAACATTTAACTGCTTGATATTTTCTGGAAAACAAGATTTTGCACACAGAAGGAATGAAAGTTGTCAAAAGCGTAAACTATAAGACTGCAATTCTAAACATTCAGTATCAAGTATCAATCTGCAGCAGGAACTATTCACTTCAGGAGAGAATGCGATCACATGGATGATCGTGTCTCCTGACATTAGACCGTGACAATAAACAATTGTTGCGGTGAATTTACGCATGTTAAGTTAGTTTTCACTTGGCGATATTTTTAGATCGAACGAAATTTTCCGCCACGGTCGATTTTTCACAGTTGAAAATGAAATCGAGCGAAAAATTTCGTTCGATCGAAAATTTCGCCTAGTGGAAAACCGGCTTAACGGCGAATCTTCGCCCACGTAAAAGTAAAAACTTCGAAGTTGTTGTGTGTTTAATTTTATGCGAGAAAAAACATACTAAATCTTCAACAGACTCCAACCCTATGCATCTATTATTTTGTAGATTTTATATGCGCATCATTTAAATGATTTTAAACTTATGTACGTGCAGAAAACGCGACAGTGGAAAGCAGCCCTTTCTCTCTTCCGCAATTTGAACCGGATTGTTTACATAAATATGCAGTTACGTGGGATAATGATGCTATAATTAACCATTATTTTCGCCAAAGGGCCAAGGTGATGTGAATATCACTGAATAATGAACCGGTTTGTCTTCAGTGTTGTTATATAGGTGCTGTGTAATTTAAATGTGATTGGTTCATTCGTAGTCACATGACTTTAAATAATTGCAATGTTTCCCGCGAAGGAAACAAGTGAAAAATTGCTGCCCACATATTGTCATAACAAAGATAAAGTAAAATGTTTTTTGAAATGAAATTGCTGTGTAACATGTATGTTTTTGTTCCTATATAACAAAGCACTTAATGTACACTACTTTGGGAAATAGTGAGTTTTGTTTTCCCTCGAGTCTCAATATTTTCTTCGACAAACATTCAGACTCTTTGGGAACACAAAACTTACTTTTTCTCTCGGGAGCATACATTATAGTGTATAATATTCGGTGAACCTGAGGTGAATAATTGTTTTACGGTATAAATACAAAGGTTATTCTTCGAGAAACCAATCTGCAAAAGTGAACAAGTATCTCGACAATTTCACGGAGATATATATATATATATATATGAGATATATATTTATTATAATAAACTGTTTTTGTGAAATAACACCGTTATACAACGCAGTTTCTCGTTTCGAAATAATTCAAAGCTATTTTTCGCTTATTTCTTCGCTTAGGGACAGCTTCTGTATAGAAATACTAACTTCATCATTTGTCTCTTTGTCTGACGCAAGTAACTCGCCGATATTTTGAAAGTTCCGCTTACGTGCTTGGCTATCTGAGGTCGCTTGACCAATCAGAGGCGAGAATTTTCGATAATTACCTAGGCAGTTGAACTGATAAATAATATATTTGACAGTTATATAATCGCGCGAATTTGCATACGAGTTTATTGTTGCAAGACTATAAACAGATGCACATATACAGTTCATGGCAACCCAAATTAAATTCGCTTTACGATATGGAGTTCAAATATCTTTTCAACTTAATTGTCCTGTTCATTGTCAATCTATGCTTCTTCGTCTCAGGAATATTTTTAAATTTTATGGTTATACTGACTTTCTGGAGATCAGCGCAGCTTCGAAAGAAATTGTGTTATTTCATGATCATGATTTTGTCCTGTTGCGATTTGTGTACGGTTTTAATTAATCATTCGTGTATGGCATATTTTGTGATGTTATGGTTGGCCGGAAAAGCTATTAGTGGTGGCTGGATAAAAATTTTCCCTGGATTCTCATCTGCTTTCATTGTTTTTTCTTTGCTCGCTCTTTTGGTGATGAATTTCGATCGATACTTGGCGACATATCATCCAATATTTCATCGAACATCTGTAACGAAGGGAAAACTTTTAACTCTTTTTGCGATACTGGTGTTCATCGAATTAGTTTTACTGCTGATGCTTCTAAACTTGGTCATTTCGTTCCAAGAGTATCTTCTTATTTTATTCATCACTGTCGCGCCCACGATGTTGTTCATGAACTACAAACTGTTTACAATCTCAAAGAAACGTTGGGGAAATGTTGAAGAATGTAACGATAGAAATACTAGAAACGCAAGTCTGAGAAACGACGAAGAATGTAACGATAGAAATACTGAAAACACAAGTCTGAGAAACGACGAAGAATGTAACGATAGAAATACTAGAAACACAAGTCTGGCAAACGATGAAGAATGTAACGATAGAGATACTAAAAACACAAGTCTGAGAAACGATGAAGAATGTAACGAAAGAAGCCCTAGAAAGACGTTATTTTCAAAAAATATATCGAGTTGCCTGCTAGCAGTCGCTTGTTTTGTCGCGCTGTCCATTCCAACGTTTGTGTATATTGGACTGAGGATTAATTCGAAAAAAACTGGAAATTCTTTTGATGACGCGTATCTTGTTGGCATCTGGGCAACAACCATTGGCTCAATGAATGGTACATTTAACTGCTTAATATTTTACTGGAAAAACACAATTTTGCGCACTGAGGGAATGAAGGTTGTCAAAAGTATAAAAATCTGTTTAAGATTACAATTCTAAACGTTTGATTAAGTACTCTGCAGCGCAAATCATTTACATCCAAAGAGTGCTGCCGATCTTGCCATGATGATCCTTGGATAAGTCATTAGTCCTTAGCTTTGACCGGAAAAAGAAACGATTCTATGGCTATATTTGTTTTGGCATGAATTTAATAGGCGTTATATTGCACATTATCCTAAGATGTAGAATATTGCTTAGATGACAGATCTCTGATAAGAAAAGAAAAGAAAAACCAAATCTATACGACGCGGACGTCATAACTATGAAAGTGCCGCGTATATTGCCACATGCGGTTCACATTCATAACTATTGTCATATGCGGCTTGTTTATCAAAAAACAGTCTATAATTTACCCTGTTTTGAAACTGGAAATAACCGCAGCATGACTTCAAGTCCACGTCGTTGATTTGGCGCATCATATATACTCACTATATGTTCATGATATTGGCCCTGATAACCAGATGCATAACAACTTAATTTATGTGTAGAAAACTACAAAGAAGTCGAATATACATGAAACAGACCGCGGTAAAACAATTTAACGATAAAAAGGCAGCTTGAAAAATTGTTAAAAACATCATAAAATTGCTTGAAGCTTTTGGAACAATTTTGTTTTAGATAGATAGAAAGATAGATTTAATAAATTACCTCTCAGCCAAAGGGCTGAATTTTGTAATTACTTACATATCTGATAAAAGAATTATACAACATAATTATTAGACGAATTATAAAGAGACATTGTTTGTATTTTCAGTCAAAAGTCACATTTTCAGCATAAATTTTACTATTTATGGTAAAAAGGTTCATTATTTATCGTATGAACTATTAAAAATTGAGGCATTGACTTAGTCTGATTGACTTAGTCTTTCCCTCCC
This sequence comes from Dendronephthya gigantea, assembly GCF_004324835.1. Taxonomy (NCBI): domain Eukaryota; kingdom Metazoa; phylum Cnidaria; class Anthozoa; order Malacalcyonacea; family Nephtheidae; genus Dendronephthya; species Dendronephthya gigantea. Next base: position 7,178 of record NW_021163793.1, on the reverse strand, counting down.
GTCAGTTTTAAACAAATTTCCTCCATGTTACGATATGCTGTCTGAAAATTCTAACGTCATTTAGTTTCGCATTTCGCTTCTAAATAGAAATAAATTAAATTTTACGTCCAAGTAAACTCGAAGTATGCGAAATTTATATGAAATTGATCGAAATATTAAAGTTAGTTAATCGTTATCGTTTAAATTCTATATAGATCTCTTCTAGAAGCATTTAAACCCACAGCATATGACAAAGTGAATCACACCCACAGCATATAACAAAGCCACAGCATATGACAAAATTAAACCCACAAAGTTAAACCCACAGCATATGACAAAGCCACAGCATTTGACAAAGTGAATGCATGAGAGTGACAAGCTCACAGAGTGACAAACACATCAGGGGCCGGTTGTATAAAAGCTGGATAGCGCTATCCACCGGATAGTGATTTTTCAACCGTTCTAAAAATGCTCGAAAAGCGATAAAATTTCATTTTTGGAACCAGCAATTATTAAAGAGGATAGTCGATTTAAGAATGCTGAGATTTAATCAAAGTTATAGCAATTAAACAACGGGCGATTTTAAAGCGATTGAAAAAACCACTATCCGGCTTTCATACAACCGACCCCAGACGTGCCCTGTTCAAAGTGTTTTTAAATATATTTCTAAATTGAACGATAAATGTTCTTTTCTACCCATTTTGGATATATTGGGAGTGTAATCCTAAACTGCGTACCAATGACTGCGGAAACGAATGTTTATATGATTTCAAGTTTTACAAATAACCATGTATTCCGTGTTTGAACGATATATACCACTTTTTACATAAGCAATATTACAATGAGATTGCGATATTTGTTATTAAAGGCTTCGCTTCACCTGCGCGTTCTTCCTACGTGCTGTACGTAAACTGAAATTGTAATTAGGGGAAGCTTCGCGTTTCCTGAGAAACGGCGAAACCGCACTTTCTTTGCACAAGTCTCGTTCATTTTATTTGTTTAACATTCTCTTTCTTACGTGAAAAATGTATTGTGCCTGAAGTTAAAAAAAATGGAGTCTGTCTGCTATTTATTGCTTCTTTGCCTAAAATTTTTCTTCGCTTGCATGGGGGCGGTTGTATGAAAGCCGGGTATAGCGCTATCCACCGGATAGTCTTTTCTCAACCGTTCAAAAATGGTTGAAAAGCACTGAGATTCGGGCTTTGGAACCAATAATTATTAAAGAGGATCCTCGATTTAGGAATACTAAGATTTAATAAGAGTTATAACAAACAACGGGCGATTTTAAAGCGATGACCTACTACAAACTAATTCACTTCTTGATTTTAAAGCGATTGAAAAAACCCCTATCCGGTGGATAGCGCTATCCGGCTTTCATCCAATCGTCCCCTGGGGTTGGTTGTATGAAAGCCGGATAGCGCTATCTACCGGATAGTGGTTTTTTCAATCGCTTTAAAATCGTCCGTTGTTTGCTATAACTTTGATTAAATCTCCGTATTCTTAAATCGAGTGTCCTCTTTAATAATTGCTAGTTCCAAAAATGAAATTTTATCGCTTTTCGAGCATTTTTAGAACGGTTGAAAAAATCACTATCCGGTGGATAGCGCTATCCGGCTTTCATACAACCGTCACCCTGGCGTTTAACTCTCTATTATCAAAAATTGCGCGTATTTATTGGAAAAAGTTACATTTATATTTACAGTAGATCTCAGTTCTCCGTATCATTTAATGTGTTTTGATGACGATATTTTTGTGAAATATAAAGTTTCAAAATATTGGAATTCACTTTTTTCACCTGCACGTGTACACGCACGTAAATAGAAAAATTTAGCAAACACGACGTGACGCCTAGGATGTCGTGAAAATGGTGTGGAAGTGGCGTAGCCAGCCTGCCGACTTTTTCCTGTTAATCAAATTTCAAGAATTATTAAATTCTTAGAAATTCATTGTTTTCACAGTCAATGAACACCTACTGAAATACTTGCTACAAGTTATAGTGAGCAGTGGTGTGACCTGCATGCCTTTCAATTTATTCCTGCTGTGCTAATACTTTGCTGTTCATTGACTGTGAAAACAAATAATTTTTTGAGAAATGAATAAAGTTGAAATGAATAAAGCGTCAGACCGGCGACAGCATTGATAGTATAAGTGCGTTTATGTAAACATGATTTTGAACTTAAAAGACGTTTTTTAGGGTTAGATATATCAGGTACCAGTTGTTAAATAAAACAACTTACAGCCTCGCCGCAAATAAAGTCCACTTACTAGACATATAAACAGTCATTAAAATGCGCATAGCATGCACGTATATCGTGCAATTTTACATGTTTATTTTAATTTCAGAACAAATTTGCATAGGTAATTACTTTTTAAAGATATCTCACATATGCCCAGAAAGCACGGATCGCTAATAATGATGGAGTTCAAATATTCTTTCAACTTGATATTTTTGTTTGCTGTGAATGTATGTTTCTTTTTCTCGGGAATATGTTTAAATTCCTTGGTCATAATCAGTTTCTGGAGATCAGTGCAGCTTCGAAAGAAATTGTGTTATTTCATGATCATGATTTTATCCTGTTGCGATTTGCTTCTGGTCGTAACTAATCATTTCGTCATGGCTTACGTTGCGATGTTTTGGCTAACAAATGTAAATGCTCTAATGGTTGACTGGGTACACATTTTCTATGTTCCATCGCTTGGTTTTATCGTTTCTTCATTGCTGGCTTTACTGGTCATCAACTTTGAACGATATTTTGCGACATATTATCCCATCTATCATCGAATATATTTAACGAGGAGAAAACTTTTAACTCTTTTTGCAATGCTACATTTTATCGAATTAGCTTTACTTCTGATGTACATCGGTCTTCTAATTTCTTTACAAGTTTTCCTTCTCGTGTTTTCTATTATTTTATGTCCTCCGATGTTGTTCATGAACTACAAGCTGTTTACAATCACGAGGAGAGTTCGTAGAAACAAAGGAATATCGCCCGATGCAAGAAAGCCGTTCTCTTTGAAGAATATATCGAGTTGCTTGCTAGCGGTCGCTTGTCTTGTGGCATTGTCCATTCCAACACTTTTCTTCGTTGGACTAAGCATGAACTCCAAAGAAAACACGCATTCTCTTAATGACGCATATCTTGTTGGAATGTGGGTCAGAACCATTGGCTCAATGAATGGTACATTTAACTGTTTGATCTTTTTTTGGAAAAACGCAATTTTACGCACCGAGGGAATGAAAGTTATTAAAAGCATAAAAATCTGTAGAAGATGACAATCCTGAACGTGCAATTAAGTATATTTCTGCAGCGAAATTATTGTCATCATTGCTTAGATTTCACGTTTATTTGATGATTCATTGTCCAAAAATAATAGCTAAAAGAGGGATGGGGGCTCGAATGTGTCGGGAAATTTAAATGTTTGCGAGTTCAATGAAAAAACTCGTTTCCCGATGTAAAAAATGCCGAAATTGCATCTGTGAAATAGACCTCTGGGGCCGGTTGCTCAAAACCCGGTTAGCTTAACCCTGGGTTAAAGCAAATCTTTACATCAATTTTTTTTATTGCATGTTCACAAAGTTGAATATCTTTTTCCATAAATATTTTCTGGACCGACAAAAGGCATATTTCGTAAAGGTTTTAAAACAAAAAGGGTTTTAAGGCACTTAACCAAAACAGTGGATTAAGATTTAACCCAGGGTTGTGATAAATTATGATTTTTAATTAATGATATTAGTCATGCCACGCAAATTTGCATAGGTAATTACTTTTTAAAGACATCTCATATATGCTCAGAAAGCTCGGATCGCTTATAATGATGGAGTTCAGATATTCTCAACTTGATAATTTCATTTATTGTGAACGTATGTTTCTTTTTCTCGGGAATATGTTTAAATTCCTTGGCATATGGTAAAATGCGGACTGGACTAAATTAGTAAAACACGGACTGGACTAAATTAGTAAAACACGGACTGGACAAATTAGTAAAACACGGACTGGACTAAATTAGTAAAACGCGGACTGGAATCGATAAAATTTCTTTAATTTTATAATTATCAACACAACAAGAGATTTAAAAAGTCGTATATACTTTCCCAAAGTTTTGGAAGGAAGCGTAGAGCCTTGAACATTATTCACGATGTAAAGAAACGAGGAGCGACGAGCATTGCTTCAAAACATTCCGGTTGTAAAAATCGAGCAATTCTTTCAGAATCTACGCAATTTATCAACTTATGTTATGAATTACGAGCATTCAATTCAACACAAATATAATTTGGAAGGTTATTTATTCCATTAATAGAGCTAGAGGTTAGGAAGAAACGACGGTGTGTTCTTTATGTATTGATAGATTTCTTACACGAATATATATTATGTCGATAGCAGATCGATACCTGGTATTCTGCATGCATACAGTACATAAATGATATTATACAAAACGGACATTTGTGCAGTAATCAAATCATTTTGGCGGTATACAGTATTGATTATAAGTATATTGTTTTGTATCGATTTACGCGTCGAAGTATCCACATAGACATAATAGTTAATATCCACATCATAGACATAATATGTTAATACTATTATTAATATCCACATGACATAATAGTTAATACTATTATGCATGTCTATGTGGATACTTCGACGCGTAAATCGATACAAAACAATATACTTATAATCAATACTGTATACCGCCAAAATGATTTGATTACTGCACAAATGTCCGTTTTGTATAATATCATTTATGTACTGTATGCAGAATACCAGGTATCGATCTGCTATCGACATAATATATATTCGTGTAAGAAATCTATCAATACATAAAGAACACACCGTCGTTTCTTCCTAACCTCTTAGCTCTATTAATGGAATAAATTAACCTTCCAAATTATATTTGTGTTGAATTGAATGCTCGTAATTCATAACATAAGATGATAAATTGCGTAGATTCTGAAAGAATTGCTCGAATTTTACAACCGGAATGTTTTGAAGCAATGCTCGTCGCTCCTCGTTTCTTTACATCGTGAATAATGTTCAAGGCTCTACGCTTCCTTCCCAAAACTTTGGGAAAGTATATACGACTTTTTAAATCTCTTGTTGTGTTGATAATTATAAAATTAAAGAAATTTTATCGATTCCAGTCCGCGTTTTACTAATTTAGTCCAGTCCGTGTTTTACTAATTTTGTCCAGTCCGTGTTTTACTAATTTAGTCCAGTCCGTGTTTTACTAATTTAGTCCAGTCCGCATTTTACCATATGCCAAGGAATTTAAACATATTCCCGAGAAAAAGAAACATACGTTCACAATAAATGAAATTATCAAGTTGAGAATATCTGAACTCCATCATTATAAGCGATCCGAGCTTTCTGAGCATATATGAGATGTCTTTAAAAAGTAATTACCTATGCAAATTTGCGTGGCATGACTAATATCATTAATTAAAAATCATAATTTATCACAACCCTGGGTTAAATCTTAATCCACTGTTTTGGTTAAGTGCCTTAAAACCCTTTTTGTTTTAAAACCTTTACGAAATATGCCTTTTGTCGGTCCAGAAAATATTTATGGAAAAAGATATTCAACTTTGTGAACATGCAATAAAAAAATTGATGTAAAGATTTGCTTTAACCCAGGGTTAAGCTAACCGGGTTTTGAGCAACCGGCCCCAGAGGTCTATTTCACAGATGCAATTTCGGCATTTTTTACATCGGGAAACGAGTTTTTTCATTGAACTCGCAAACATTTAAATTTCCCGACACATTCGAGCCCCCATCCCTCTTTTAGCTATTATTTTTGGACAATGAATCATCAAATAAACGTGAAATCTAAGCAATGATGACAATAATTTCGCTGCAGAAATATACTTAATTGCACGTTCAGGATTGTCATCTTCTACAGATTTTTATGCTTTTAATAACTTTCATTCCCTCGGTGCGTAAAATTGCGTTTTTCCAAAAAAAGATCAAACAGTTAAATGTACCATTCATTGAGCCAATGGTTCTGACCCACATTCCAACAAGATATGCGTCATTAAGAGAATGCGTGTTTTCTTTGGAGTTCATGCTTAGTCCAACGAAGAAAAGTGTTGGAATGGACAATGCCACAAGACAAGCGACCGCTAGCAAGCAACTCGATATATTCTTCAAAGAGAACGGCTTTCTTGCATCGGGCGATATTCCTTTGTTTCTACGAACTCTCCTCGTGATTGTAAACAGCTTGTAGTTCATGAACAACATCGGAGGACATAAAATAATAGAAAACACGAGAAGGAAAACTTGTAAAGAAATTAGAAGACCGATGTACATCAGAAGTAAAGCTAATTCGATAAAATGTAGCATTGCAAAAAGAGTTAAAAGTTTTCTCCTCGTTAAATATATTCGATGATAGATGGGATAATATGTCGCAAAATATCGTTCAAAGTTGATGACCAGTAAAGCCAGCAATGAAGAAACGATAAAACCAAGCGATGGAACATAGAAAATGTGTACCCAGTCAACCATTAGAGCATTTACATTTGTTAGCCAAAACATCGCAACGTAAGCCATGACGAAATGATTAGTTACGACCAGAAGCAAATCGCAACAGGATAAAATCATGATCATGAAATAACACAATTTCTTTCGAAGCTGCACTGATCTCCAGAAACTGATTATGACCAAGGAATTTAAACATATTCCCGAGAAAAAGAAACATACATTCACAGCAAACAAAAATATCAAGTTGAAAGAATATTTGAACTCCATCATTATTAGCGATCCGTGCTTTCTGGGCATATGTGAGATATCTTTAAAAAGTAATTACCTATGCAAATTTGTTCTGAAATTAAAATAAACATGTAAAATTGCACGATATACGTGCATGCTATGCGCATTTTAATGACTGTTTATATGTCTAGTAAGTGGACTTTATTTGCGGCGAGGCTGTAAGTTGTTTTATTTAACAACTGGTACCTGATATATCTAACCCTAAAAAACGTCTTTTAAGTTCAAAATCATGTTTACATAAACGCACTTATACTATCAATGCTGTCGCCGGTCTGACGCTTTATTCATTTCAACTTTATTCATTTCTCAAAAAATTATTTGTTTTCACAGTCAATGAACAGCAAAGTATTAGCACAGCAGGAATAAATTGAAAGGCATGCAGGTCACACCACTGCTCACTATAACTTGTAGCAAGTATTTCAGTAGGTGTTCATTGAC
>NW_021163792.1:0-23467 GCF_004324835.1 Dendronephthya gigantea | reverse complement strand
TCCACTAAACTTATAGGTTGTCAACAGCTTTGATTCATGAATATTGATAGAATTATTACAAAATGGGTTTAATTTTGGACATATTTAATAAAAACTATTATATTATTTACAATTAATATTGCCATGACTACTGCATCGCGTCGGATCCGTAACTGTAACCGATTTGATAAGACAGCATAATATTGTAAAGTATTCTTTAGTTTTTGTCGTTATTATGAAAACGATTATTCGACTTGAAGGTATATATCAGCATGTCTATGACGATTTTGACGAGGTAAAAGTTCGCCATCAGCCATATTATATATCATTCATATTATTTATTAGACGAAATTTACACAAAGTAGCCGAAATGCAAAATGCTCATTTGAAATCGTCTTCTTTTCTTAGGTATAGTTGTCAGAATCCCAGGTAGTTGTGAAATGTGAGCATATTTTTGTCAACATGATCAACGTAAATCATCGACCGAAAAGATGCGTGCATCATATTATTATATAGAATATATATATATATAATGCTTTCAAAAAGATCTTTTAATTGTTTGCTAAACTTATACAGTTTTTTGTTTAATTATCAAGTTGTAGCTAAGTTTATCTGAAGAAGACGGACTTGGAAAACCTTGACGAAAATCCTTTCATGTATCAATTGTCAAGATATACAATTTCTATGTAATATGCATGGCTTTCGGTTTAATACTGAATTCATGTTGTAACGTGCGATTATAACGTCAAACATAGAATATAATGACATATTATTGTTCACAAAATACTTTAAGCAATCAATTTAAACTCGTACTGTTTGAAAAATCAAGAAACAACATACCTAAAAGCTATATATCCCTGTTCTTCCAAAACGAAACAACACATCTATATGTGAAGTGAACTTTGCATGATATTCAATACATTGCAACTTCAAACATACGTATAACATATATTACGGGCAGATGCAAATGAATAATTTATATTATACGACAGCATTTGTGATTAATTTTCTCAAGAGTCACCCCATACTGCGGCCACAAGCAATTATTCGCTATTTACAGACGAGTTGAGAGTTATTTGTGAACGAAATTTAGCATTTTGCATTAATTTGAAAGCTCAAATAGAAGACTAATGAATATATCAGAAATTTGTTTGTTATCCAACTCACGAGAGAGACCGACAGTTAATTGATCTTTTGCACGTTTAAAACACTTAAAAATACATGAAAAAATGTTACGAATTTCAGCGAAAAGTACACAATTAAAATCCTAACATGATGGCTTTGTCGATGCCTGAATTTGAATACATTTCAATTTGGATTTTCGACTGCATATGGACTTGTCATTACAGCCTGGCTTGGATTAGATGAAAATATTTCTTTATGTTATGATAATTGTTTTATAGTTTAAAACTCATTAGCGAAATGTCACTTCACAAGTGACGTACATCTTTAATAACATAATGGTGTTTGTTTCATTGACATTGAGTTTCTGGAAATCGATTATCTAACCGGAGTGATGTTATCGCGTCAGCTTACTTGTCCAACTTTCCTACATTGATACAAATAAATAGCTGCTCAAATATAACTGTAGTTTTTACTCGATTTTAGCGGTAACCATTTGGACACTTTTTAAATTATATTTCCAGAGAGGTAAAAACTGAAATGTTGGGTATAATTTTATTAAGAAATCCTTGAATATTAAAAGAATTACAAACGGCAAAGTTAAGAAGATTACACAAAGAAAAATATTTTACGTGGTCAGTGACTGCTAAAACAGATCGCAAGGATCTAGAAGGGTTATACAGCTATAGGCATATAATATACCGTAACTAACACATGAACAAACTATCTGCAGGGCAAAATATATCTTATTAACCCTGTTTGAACGTAACTAACATGCACAAATTGACGTAGCATTTTATATAATTATGTAACGTCATTTTTTTCTAATCGGTGACTGTAAGCCTGCCCTTTTGACTTCGATTGGTGAAGTTGTTGTTACGGGAACTCATGTAATAGTATGTTCCGGCTTTCGTGAAACGCAGGAGTAACCCAGAGTAGGACGGTGGATAGCAGTCCAGTTGAGCTAGTTGCTGTCTATTACATTCACCCAATTGATTCAGATTGGCGGGAACATTGGCCGCGTTTTTGAAGTGGCCCGCCGTAGCCAAGGCAACAGCAGCGTCAGCTGACGACATACCTTGAGTACCGTCCAGAGCATAAACAACTTGGGCATTTTCGAATGAATCGGCGCCATAATACGGGAAGCTTTTGTCAGGCGATTGCATTGCGACAATGTTGCTACGGTCGGTTTCTAACATAACAAAAATTTCATGATTTCATGACAAAACAAAACCGATAGACAAGCATAGATCTTCCTTCAAAGAAAAAAGCCATTTGCTTTTAAAAACGTACCTCTGGTTCAAATACGTGAAATGTTGGAAAACGATGTAGTGTGATTATAATGTATGTGTGATGTTTCACGAACGAGTATTGACAATTTATACTTACGTTTGCGCCCTTCACCAGCATTGTTTTTTGGATTTCTGTTGGAACCTAAAACATTTCAACTGGAGGTTAAATATATTACAGGCCAAAAATATTTCAGAAATTTTGAAAGCAAATTACTCAAACAAGCCGGTTACAAAATGTTACGAGATGAAGAAGAGACAAGACAAAAGATACGACAAAATTAAAGTTGGATTAGAATTAAATACAGTATTTCAGTAAAATTTCAGACAAAGATTACTGCTCAAAAATGGAGCATTCTTTGCGATTGATTCTTTGTACAAGAATATAAGCACAAAGCTCGTAATTACCTGTCCATTGGACATGGAGGTAATCATTTGTCGTAATCGACATCCTCTTTGGAGTGAAGTCGTATTCTACGGCGGGGTAAACCTGGACAATATTCCCTCTCTTCCCTCGCACATTCAGATTCAGGATTCGCTTATCCTGGAACTCCGGCTTTCTTGGTATGATCTTAAAGACATGAGAGCGATCCTGGAATGTTCGACCGAATTGAGCCGTGTTTATGGCCAGCTGAAGGGGAACCTTGTTGTTGTCTGGTCCCTACTACTTCTGGGTCGTTTTCAATGACAGAGTCGCTGAAAATGAAATAGGAATGATCCTAAGAAGAGTTCAACACGACATCGATACTTTTGAATTCACCAGTAGCGCGTTAAATTCAATTTTGAATTCACCAGTAGCCTTTTTTAAGAAGATACGTAATGTTTAAAACGAAGGCTTTATGATGTAGAATGCTCTTGATTGGAACATAGCATAAAATGTGGCATAACAACTGCCTAAAATAGACAAAACACTTCTCGACGTTTCGACCTGAGGGCCTTCGTCAAGAGAGTTAGTCTTACATAAAACGAGAGAAGTTTCCACTGCGCCATTCGAGTTTCACGAAATGCAGTTTGCAAATAAGATATTGTAATGCATGTAATGCAAAATTTAATTCATGTCTGTCTCGTCCAAGGCTGTGTAAGAAATATATTTTTTCTTCAGTCATTCAAAATGCGAGAAGGTAAACAATACTTACACGTCGTTTGAACCAGAGAATGTATTTTTCACGTCGTAATCGTTTGTGGAGATATTGTACCTGAATTCAAATGGAAAATTGTTAAACACGTACTCTGCGTAATTCAGTATTTGGCTAATTATGAAAATTCAACGGACGATAAAACTCTTAAGATCGAGAGCAAGTCGTTGAGGCTAACCTTATTCTCAGTACACATTTCTGTTCGTCTCCTGAAGGGAAGCGGGGTATCTTCCAAGGATAGTTAAGAGCGACCACGCCCTCACCGTTACCCAGGTGATTGGAACGTGAGTACGGGGCTGGTCCACATTCTGGTTTGGGTAACGCGACCAAGCATTTCTTCCAATCCTCGGGATCAGTACCTTTCAACTGGTCCAATTTTTCAGAGCGATAGGGAATGGCCCATATGTACTCTTCACCAGTACACTGTGCCTCACTAAGATCAGTCTCTTCAAGATAGTTGTGAAATGTCACCCATATTCCATTGTTTGCTTCGCAATCAGCTTTGTTGTTGTATTGTGAGGCATGACGCCATTTGTTTGTCTTTTCATTGTAAGCCTTTTTTTTGTTATAAGGTTCCATACACTCCTCTATATAAATGCGAAAACAATTGCCTTTAGCCACGACCTGCCAAGGAAATCGGCGTTGCTTGAGAAAATTTTATTCTCGTAGGAAAGGGAAAATATATTCGGGTACAGGGCTCTGACATGTGCACGTGCTCTTAAAGTATGCACATCACGAGTAAAGGCTTAATAATAACATTGCAGAACGTTCTATTGAAATTCAACTGAAAACAGTGAACGCTTTTGTGAGGTGGAAGCTGGAGCGGAGCTTGTTCTAAAATTACGATAAATTAGATATATTTTGAGTACCCTTAGGTTTGGTGTTGAAGCTCTGTGACTTGTAAAAGTCACAATCTGCTTGGTCTCCCAAAACTGCGATATCAATCCAGTCAGTCGGATGCCAGTAAGGATAATAATCTCTTTCCTCGGGACACTCGTAACCTCGTCGATTTCCATTGGGGTTTTGTCGCGTGTACCTTGCTGTGTTTCTCTTGAGGTTCTGATCAGCTGTGAACAGACCTGCAGATGATTGTGTTGAAAGAATCAAAACTCGTCAATCGAAATGAAGCAAAGTGCGTGAAAGCGTGTCAATATACAGGAAGAAACTTAAACTAAACTAACTTTATTTATACCGGATAGCTCTATCAGTTCTAAACTGTTCTTCCCAGAGGTTCAGTAAGGATCACCTCTTATTGATCCAGTGTTACTACAGGAAGAAACTTAAAATAAACTAACTTTATTTATACTGGATAGTTTTATCAGTTTTAAACTGTTCTTCCTAGAGGTTCAGTAAGGATCATCTTTTATTGATCCATTGTTACTACACGAGGAAACCTGAACTAAACTAACTTTATTTATACTGGATAGCTCTATCAGTTCTAAACTGTTCTTCCTAGAAGTCCAGTAAGGATCATCTCTTATTGAACTAGTGTTACTACGGGAGGGAACCTAAACTAAACTGATTTACACTGGATATGTAGCTCTATTGGTTCTAAATTGTTCTGCTTTTGGTTGATCCAAACCTTTGTTTCTTTCTCTCCTGTTGCACTTGTCATACCATTCCCACTGCTCGTTGTAAGCTCTGTCAAGAAGTGATTGCGACCTTCTTTCCGCAGATTTTTTTGCAGGATTTTTAAGATTGCGTTTTCTATAGATTGGGGTCGACTCTGTTTTGCCTGGATTAAAGAGCGATGGCCTGTTTGTATTATTGATTGTAGAACAACAATTAAAGAATTACAATAAGAGTATTTAAAGAAAAATAAGAAAAACATGCTCGGAAAACAACATCTTGTAAATTAATATGCGAATCAAAAACGAAACAAAGATTTGCGACTTTCAAATAAAGTCAAAATATCGCGAAACATATCTCGTTTGATTCACAAGATTATGTTTTTCGGAGCATGTTTTTTTGATGTATCATCGTTGTTTATAGTGAGCAAGCTTAGAGACGTTTTTGGGACACCAGACGTTTGTCAAAACATGCTTAGTGTTGCCCAATAAGTAAAAGCACTAAACTGAAGCCAGCTCTGTCTCATTTTGTATTTTCTTACCGTTCCATCTCCCTTTGTTCATCCTCCTGTCCGGAAGGGCGACACATGTATTGCAAGACGATGTTACAATTCAGGTCACCGTCGCCACAGCCGTGCTGATTGGTCCATTCAAGATTCAGGATAGTTGGTGCATCAGCCGAGGTGCCGCTCATGAAATATTGCTGTGTGTGCATGGGGAGAGAAAAAACATATTTTTAATCACGTTTATAAACATTTGAACAGCTTTTCGTCCTAAACAACCTACCATATGATACCAATCAGTTGTCTTTTTTTCGCTCTTTTCACCAGCGTTGTAACCACCTTTAGCGTTATTCTAGAAAAGAGAAATTTCCATCAATAAACATAACAAGTGTGTTATGACATGCATCTTCTACTTAAAAAACTCAAGCAAACAGAACTTAAAATGATTAAGTTAAAAAGAAAGTCAAAGTTTTCAAACATGATAAGATGTAAGCCGATGGAAATGATTGTGCAAGATTTTTCTAACCATCTTAAAAACTATTTTATTTACTTTTCCACGATCAATGGATGACTTGCGCTTTAGACTAATTTCTTATCTCAGTGGTAAAAAGAAAATTTTCTGAAAGAGTTTACTAAAATTAGTAAAACTGCAAAGTTTGGCGGTGAATTCTTGTAAATTACGGAAAATATAGCCATGCGAATTTGTCGATTTTTGTATACTTTTGTATATTACGACCGGAAGTTTGTAACTAATTTAGTTACACATTTCCACGCGAAATACAAAAGTATACAAAATATGCCAACTTCGCATGGCTATATTTTCCGTATTTTACTAAATTTCGCAGCCATAATTTGCATTTGCACTAATTCAAGTACGCTCTTGCAAGCTGTGGTGATTTCTTTTATTCTTATTGCTTGGATCAAAAAATAGTCTAAAGAGCAAGTCGCTCACTCAGTTTAATGCAATTGATTGTTGGGTTAAAGTACTCCAGTAATATAGATAATTACAAAAATTGTTCGAAAACAAACCATACAAATTTATCTAAAAATAAATATGAGATTATATTTGCCTAGGGGCTTGAATCTCCGAGGGGTGAAAATCCCGTAGAACCGCAGGCCAAGAAGTGAAAATCTCCCAGAACTGAAAGGTACTAATCTCCTGCAAGGTGTAATCCCTGATTGTGCAGAAGCGGTAATAATCCCCGGGAAGTAAAAATTGGGTAAGGTTTAGCAAAAGATCATAGACACCATTAGTATTGCAAATTATAGCAGTATTCAAGACAATATCAGTACCATCGGCTTTAACTTTAAGTGAAAAACACAAAACTACGAGGCTGTTTTAATTCAAACGACGAACTCGTTTTAAGACAGAACGGCGCGGCAAGCAATATTCGAAAGTGTTTAACAAATACCTGGGAGTCGAACACTCTGTTCCCATTTTTACGATTGGCTCCTTCGCCTAACAATCTGTTGTTAGAACCCCGCGGATTATGAAGATAGACATCGCCGCGTACGTGAAGTCCTAAAACACACAAACTCAAAAGGGTCGACAAAATCAGATTCCTCATCTTTTCTTGAGATGACGACTGGTCGAAGATCAGATCAAGTTTGCTACTGGCGGGATATGCACCGTTTGATATATGCTCAACAGTCAACAGTTTATCAATTATTTTGATTGTTTACTGATGACAATGTGACAATACAAGGCTGACTTGAAGTTGAAACAGCTGTTTCACCTGACTGGTTAAATAACGTGCAAGATTTAATGCGTTTTAAACATAAAAGTAAATCTAATATTCCAATCAATGTCGGATAGATTACTTCATTATCAGCGCAAGGATAAATGCTAACTAGACAAGGTTTCTTTCAAAGAGGCCGCCTACATTAAGTTCTATTTTTATTACATTTTGAATAAATCAGCGGGTTTTGACGCATATTAAGTAGGCAGAATTGATGGCCAATTTCAACTGGCCGGAAAAAACACTACGTTCGTTCCTTGCATAAAGTTTGTAAAATTTATTAGTACGAGTATTCGGATATGTTCAACTGAAAATTAATATAAAATGAGACAGAAATCGACTCATTTACAGAAAAATCCTCAAACCTACATCTTTCTCGTGTAAACCCAATAAAGTCCTTATCATAAACGCATGTAAATAATCTTAAATGCCACAGTTTTTAACCTGCTGTTCTCATTGATCTCCCGTTGAACTCGTTTCAATCTATTGTGCGTCTCTATTGCCTTATTTTGATCATATCAAAACTTTGAAAAACAATTTTAATGATAACGACAGAACTCGAATTTTTGATAAGTCATTCAGATGCTTCAAATGCCTCGCAGGCGATACTTGAACCTCCAAATCTGTTAATAATAGACCTTTTTTATCCTTTGTGAGCACCACAGTGCGAATATGATGTCTGAAAATCGTCATTTAATATAAACGAGCTTTAAAATGACACCATTTTGAGCAGTTAAAGATTGTTATATCTTGAATGGTGGGAAAAAATGACCACAAAAACATACGAAAAGAAAATGATTTAGGAAATCGGGTGTAAGTTATTGTAAAAACACTACATAATGAGCTTTTTCTTTCATACAGTTCAATAGACAAATATTGATTACCGCGCTATATTTTGAAGCTAATCTCGCATTTTTTTTACATAGCATTGTGGCAAAGCTCAGCGGGAAACCTGGAGTGCGAGGGCACTTTGTTACACTTGTGTATAACCAGGACTAAACCATGCGTTCATGAATGTCATTAGATAAATTTAGAAAACACTCAAATTAAAGTTTAGGTACGCTTTTGTGGACACCGTCGCCTTTTAGATAACGATCACGATACTTGAAACAGATATTATAATAACATGATATTTTGAAACAGACATGCGACGATCGCCCCCGCATTTTTGACACAACCAACCCCCAGGGTCCTAGGTAGCCAGGGTAAGGCAACTTACACCTCCTCTGAAAGCCACCTGCCGTCAAGGTATTACCAGATTGCATTAAAACTCGAGTTTCAGCCCTAATACCAGCCGTTTACACTTGCGATTTTCTACTTTGAGAAATGCGAACAAGTAAATAGATTACCGAGGTGCAAATACGGGCACTTTCACTTCGCAGCTTTCGTAACTGCCCACTTGATCACATCCGACAAGAGTAGAACATTGCACCGGAAATTGAAGCGGAGATTGCAAGTGGAAAAGTCTTTCTTTATACAGTGTATTTCTATAAACATTGCAAAAACTATAATCTCGGCTGGAAATTTGTATGCATGTGCATAAGGCTAGCACGTCTATTGTGAGCCAAATGCTATCAAGCATTGTATCGTAAACTGTAGAAGTGGGCAGAAGCGTCGTGTTGATAAGAAGCGTTTGTAAGATATATAAAAAAGCATTTGATTTCAATGTCCTTTCGAATATTTCGAATATTTCTCCCAGGTAACGAAACAAATAAATTTACTTCATCAGTACGAGTGGGCAAGATGGCGATGCCGAATACACGGAAAAATATTGACAGATCGAAAAGCGGACATTTTGTGGTATAGAACTTCAGAAAATCTCGTACAGCTTATCTAAGAAGTTAAATAAATCCTTATCTTTCAGAGCAAAGACCGCTTAGAAAATCCTATAGAACCCTATTCAATCGATAATATTGAACAATATTTAAATTCATAGCAATTGAATTTGATGTTATCATTGACTCCACAAGCCTCTCTTGTTTCAATTCAATTTTGAATTTTCGGATCATGATTCAATTTCATTGGAATTTTCCTCTGTTTAAATTCCTATATAGAAGAGGATGAAAACTGCTTGAGCGAGTTTAGAGCCTTTGGCACAGGCATAGTTGCATGTATAATTGTTTATCTTTATAAAAGAAATAGTGATTCATTCGAAAATATTGATTGGCCAACCAACTGAGTTTATCTACATCAGCTTGTCAAACCTGTTTCCTACAACAATGAAATGAACACCCCAAATAAAGTTGTAAATTTGAACTCGTTTGATTGGGAATGAAAAGGTATGTTTTGCTTTCTATCAAAAAAAGTCTATCAAAAAAGCTCGACAATATGAAACAGTACGGTTCAAGCTTACAAAAACATCTCGGAAAAGGCGAATACATAGACGTATAATATACCGTAACGCACAAATATCTGCCGGGAATAAATAAATCTTTAATGAACCATATTGCGACTTAACTGAACAACATTTATGAACGTCATTTTTTCGTGGAGGTGACTGTAAGCCTGCCCTTTTGACTTCGATTGGTGAAGTTGTTGTTACGGGAACCCATGTAATAGTATGTTCCGGCTTTCGTGAAACGCAGCAGCATCCCAGAGTAGGACGGTGGATAGCAGTCCAGTTGAGCTAGTTGCTTTCTATTACATCCGCCCAGTTGATTGAGATTGGCGGGAACATTCGCCGCGTTTTTGAAGTGGCCCGCCGTAGCCATGGCAACAGCAGCGTCAGCTGACGACATACCTTGAGTACCGTCCAGAGCATAAACAACTTGGGCATTTTCGAATAAACCGCCGCCATAATGCGGGAGGCTTTTGTCAGGCGATTGCATTGCGACCATGTTGCTACGGTCGGTTTCTGCATAACAAAAATTTCATGAAAATATTAACCAAAAAACCCTAAGTCTAATTAGAATATCAAAGCAATTCTAGATGTTCTTTTAAAGAAAAAAGCCATTTAAAAGACCTCTGGTTCGAATACGTGAAATGTTGGAAAACGATGTTGTGTGATTATAATGTATGTGTGATGTTTCATGAAACGAGTATTGACAATATATACTTACGTGCGCGCCCTTCACCAGCATTGTTTTTTGGATTTCTGTTAGAACCTATAACATGACAATCTCAGAAGGTTAAATATGTTTATAGGAAGAAAAAATTTCAGAAATTTTGAAAGCAAATTACTCAAACAAACCGGTTACAAAATCTTACGAGATGAGGAAAGGACAAGACAAAATATACGACAAAATTAAAGTGGGATTAGAATTGAAATACAGTAATTCAGTAAAATTTCAGGCAAAGATTACACTGCTCAAAAAGTGGAGCATTCTTTGCGATTGATTCTTTGTACAATAATATAAGCACATAGCTCGTAATTACCTGTCCATTGGACATGGAGATAATCATTCGTCGTAATCGACATCCGCTTCGGAGAGAAGTCGTATTCTACAGCGGGATAAACCTGGACAATATTTCCTCTCTTCCCTCGCACATTCAGATTCAGGATTCGCTTATCCTGGAACTCCGGCTTTCTTGGTATGATCTTAAAGACATGAGAGCGATCCTGGAATGTACGACCGAATTGAGCCGTGTTTATGGCCAGCTGAAGGGGAACCTTGTTGTTGTTTGGTTCACCGAAGAGTACTTCCGGGTCGTTCTGGATGACAGAGTCACTGAAAGTGAGATAAGATTGTGAAACGATGATTTGATTCAGAATGAAACGAAAGCTGGATAATTTTGCTGCCGTAACAGCATGTTTCGTCATCTGTGATCAGTGCCATTAAATGAACAGAAACCGAATGATATATCTTATGAGTAGTATCTTAAATAGTATTTCTTCTCTCTTCCCCTGTCCAAGAATGTGAAGTTATATTCTGGTCTTTCTTGGCGGCCGTTTATTTATAGCTTTAATTTTCCATCGGCAAAAAAGTGAACAATACTTACTCGTTGTTTGAACCAGAGAATGTATTTTTCACGTCGTAATCGCTTGTGGAGATATTGTACCTGAATTAAAATGGAAAATTGTTAAACACGTACTCTGCGTATTCAGTTGGCCAACTATGAAAATCAGTCCACGGACATAAACACTATATGAGATTGAGAAGACGAACTCTGAGATAAACGTTCACAGCAAGACTAACCGTATTCTCAGTACACATTTCTGTTCGTCTCCTGAAGGGAAGCGGGGTATCTTCCAAGGATAGTTGAGAGCGACCACGCCCTCGCCGTTACCCAGGTGATTGGAACGTGAGTACGGGGCTGGCCCACATTCTGGTTTGGGTAACGCGACCAAGCATTTTTTCCAGTCCTCGGGATCAGCACCTTTGAACTGGTCCAATCTTTCAGAGCGATAGGGAATGGCCCATATGTGCTCTTCACCAGTACACTGCTCCTTGGTAAGCTCAGCCTCTTCAAGATAGCTGTGAAATGTCACCCATTTTCCTTTGTTTGCTTCGCAGGCAGCTTTGTTGTTGAATCGTGAGGCATGACGCCATTTGTTTGTCTTTTCATCGTAAGCCCTTTCTTTGTTGTAGAGTTCCACACACTCCTCTATATAAATGCGAAAACAATTGCGTTTAGCCAGGAAATTTTTTCTCATTGGAGATCACGAGTAAAGACTTAATAATAACATTGCAGAACGTTCTATTGAAATTCAACTGAAAATAGGCATGATTACAACAAGCTTTTGTGAACTGGAAGCCGGAGTGGAGTTTGTTCCAAAATGATGAGAAATTAGAGAAATTTTAAATACCCTTAGGATTGGTGTTGAAGCTCTGTGACTTGTAAAAGTCACAATCTGCTCCGTCTCCCAAGACTGCGATATCAATCCAGTCAGTCGGATGCCAGTATGGATAATAATCTCTTTCCTCAGGACACTCGTAACCATGACGATTTCCATTAGCGTTTTGTCGCGTGTACTTTGCTGTGTTGCCCTTGAGGTTCTGATCAGCTGTGAACAGACCTGCAGATGATTGTGTTGAAAGAATCAAAGTTCGTCAAATGTAGAAGTCAAAGCATGGAAGTGTCACTAGATAATATACTGTGTTAATACACGAAACTAACTAACTTTATTCATTCTGGATAGCTCTATCAGTTCTAAACTGTTCTTCCTAGAGGTCCAGTAAGGATCATCTCCTATTGATCCAGTGTTACTACAGAAAGAAACCTGAACTAAACTAACTTTATTTATACTGGATAGTTCTATCAGTTCTAAACTGTTCTTTCTAGAGGTCCAGTAAGGATTATCTCTTATTGATCCAGTGTTACTACAGAAGGAAACCTGAACTAAACTAACTTTATTTATACTGGATAGTTCTATCAGTTCTAAACAATTCTTCCTAGCCTAGAAGTCCAGTAAGGATCATCTCCTATTGAACCAGTGTTAATTACTACGAGAGGAAATTTAAACTAAACTGATTTACACTGGATATGTAGCTCTATTGATTCTAAATTGTTCTGCTTTTGATTGATCCAAACCTTTGTTTCTTTCTCTCGTGTTGCACTTGTCATACCATTCCCACTGCTCGTTGTAAACTCTGTCAAGGCGAGAGCGCCTCCTTCTCTCCATAAGTTTGCTTCTAAAACTTCTGAAAGTGCGCTTTCTATAGGCTGGGGTCGTCTCCGTTTTGCCTGGAATAAAGAGAGATGGCCTGTTTGTATTATTGATTGTAGAGCAACAATTAAACAATCATAATGAGAGTATTTAATGAAATATAAGAAAAACATGCTCTGAAAAACAACATTTAATATGCGAGTCAAAAACGAAACAACGACTTTGCGACTTTGAAATAAAGTCAAAATATCGCGAAACATAACTCGTTTGATTCACAAGATTATGCTTTTCGGAGCATGTTTTATTCCTGTAAAAAAGAGTAGCTTGTATCATCGTCGTTTTATGAGGAAGCTTGGTCGTTTTCTGGCACACCAGTTTGTCAAAACATGCTCAGTATTGCACGAACTGGGAAACTGAAGTCAGCTCTGTCCATCTTGTATTTCAGTATTATTAAAGCCAGCTCTGTCTCATTTTGTATTTTCTTACCGTTCCTCATCTCCCTTTGTTTATCCTCCTGTCCAGAGGGGCGACACATGTATTGCAAGACGATGTTACAATTCAAGTCACCGTCGCCACAGCCATGCTGATTGGTCCATTCAAGATTCAGGATAGTTGGTGCATTAGCCGAGGTGCCGCTCATGAAATATTGCTGTGTGTGCATGGGGAGAGAGAAAACATGTTTTTAATCACGTTTATAAACATTTGAACAGCTGGCCTTCTCGTCCTGAACAACCTACCATATGATACCAATCAGTTGTCTTTTTTTCGCTCTTTTCACCAGCGTTGTAACCACCTTTAGCGTTGTTCTGGCGAAGAAAAATCTCCATCAATAAACAGAACAAGTGTGTTATGACATGCATCTTTTACTTAAAAAGTCAAGCATACAGAACTTAAAATGATTGGGTTAAAAAGAAAGTCGAACTTTTCAAACATGATAAGATGTAAGCCGATGGAAATAATGGTGCAAGATTTTTCTAACCATCTTAAAAACTATTCTATTTATTTTTGCACTATCAATTCAGTTTAATACAATTCAGAAAGCGATTGGGTTGATGGGTTGAGGACTCCATTAATATAGTTGATTACAAAATTGTTCTAAAACCGACCATACAAATTTATCTAAAAATAGACATGGGTTTGTATTCCCCTAGCTTGAATCTCCTAGGGGTGAAAATCCCGTAGAGCCATGCACAGGTCAAGGGGTGAAAATCCCCCAGAACTGAAAGGTACTAATCTCCTGTAAGGTGTAATCCCTGGTAGGGCAGAAGCGGCGATAATCTCCGGGAAGTAAAAATTGGGTAAGGTTTAGCAAATGATGATATAGACACCATTACTATTGCAAATTATAGCATATTCAAGACAATATCAGTATTATCGGCTTTAGTTTTAAGTGAAAAACCCCAAAACGACGCTGACTTGTTTAAATTCAAACGACTAACTCGTGTTAAGACAGAACAGCACGGCAAGCAATATTTGAAAGTTTTTAACAAATACCTGAGAGTCGAACACTCTGTTCGCATTTTGACGATTGGCTCCTTCGCCTAACAATCTGTTGTTGGAACCCCGTGGCGTATGGAGATAAACATCGCCGCATACGTGCTGTGCAAAAACACACGGACTTAAAAAAGCCAAGAAAATAAGACTCTTCATGTCTTCAGAGATGACAACTGCACGATGATCAAATCAAGTTTGGTATCGAGAAAACTCTCGACGTTTAATATATCCACCCATCATCTCAATCACTTTGATTGCTTGTCGACAACCGTGTGATAATCTTAGGCTGACTGAAACAGCTGAATCACCTAAACTGCTTAAATCATTCATTTGCTTGATTAGACAAAAAAGTTAAATTAATAAACCAATCAATGTCATTCATAGATTATTTGATTGCCAGGCGCTGTAAAAATCCTCAAACAAGGTGCCGCGACTATTTTTTAGCGATTTCTATATCCTAGTAACATTTCTTAATTTGTTTCACGGTAGAGAACACCAGCACTTGGTCAATGGTCAATATTTCAGATAATCAGAAAATTAAACGGCTGTACACGATAGCAATTTCAGACCAAGATAAGTTCCGCTTTAAAGGTTTAATGCAAAACAAGAAGAATTGCATGCAACTCATTTCTAACTTTAACTGAACGAATTCAACTTAACCACTGGAACTAATCCGTATTAACTTGTCTATAAAGTTCAAGATATTCAAAGCAGATACAAGAGGTGTATTAATTCGATCCCTGTTTCGAATTCCTTGTTTCTGGGTCGACGTGAATGTCAAGGAGACAGATTTTGAGCGATAAATAATAAGTTTCCTGTGGATAAATTGCAATTAAAAGCTCTCAATAATCATTCTTTATTCCAAACACCTATTCCAAATATGTTGTCTGGAAATCGTTATTGATATAGACGAGGCTGAAAATACTACAAGTCTCAGATGAATAAAACTGCAATGTTTCGAGCGCTTGGAAAAAATTAACAGAAATACACGGTAAGAAATTGATTTGAGAATGGATTCCAAAATTCACGCACTCCCCCCCTGTAAAATCATGCAGGTTATAGTATAAACATCGTATAAGCTATTGTACCATATACAATTAAATACACAAGTATTAGTTACGTAACTTTATCGTTGAGATAATCTTGCATTGTTTAGGTCAGCTTTGTCGTTCAGCTCAGCGGGTAACCTGGAACGCGAAGGCAGTTTGCTCGTTATGTACAACGATGCGTTTATGAATTTGATTAGATAAATTTAGAAAGCACTTAAAGTGGAGTTTAAGTACGCTTTGTGGACACTGTCGCCATTTAGATAACGATCACGATACTAGATCTTGGAACAGACATGCGACGTTCACCCACGCGCTTTTGACACAACCAACCCCCAGACGAACCCCACTCAAGATCTCAGGGTAAGGCGACATATCCTCCCCCAAAGCTCAATGCCGTTAGGGTAGCGACTGCGTTGCTATCTGATTTCAACGGCCACGTTTAATTATATTAAAGCTCACGATATCGTTCACATGTCAGCTTTAGTTTAATCCTATATGCATTGCAATAACGATCCTCAATTTACCGATTCGAAATTTGTTCTGCATCAGGCTTTTTTTACATCCATATTGAGCCAAGTTCTATCAAGCATCGCATGGTAAACTGTAAGAGTGGGCAGAAGCTTTGTTGATAATAATCGTGCTAAGCACGCCATTGTTTATGTGCCAACCATTGAAGTTTCAATGTCTCCGAAGCTTTTCAAATGAAGCTACTTTTGATGAATTGTCAGAATTCCAGCAGCGAGTATAACAAATAACAATCTCTCCTATAGAGTCATTGTATCACATACGTTTCAACTTTTGAAATCACTATTCATTTGCCACAATTGCTCAAAATATCAGCCATCTCTAGCCAGTTAGAAGAAAATTGTACAATTCCAAAATTTAAAAAGCAAATCTGTTCGCATCTATTCGGATCTTCGGCGGTCGTCGCATGCAAGTTAATGGCGAAGATTGCTGAGCAGAAACATGGCGGTTTATGCCTAGTCCTTTTCTCTCTGCAGTTTCTATTCTGGCTAGCGAAAGGCGATGTTTATATGCACAACCCAAGAGGTTCAAATAACCGATTAAACGAACAAAATAACAACAGAAACAACGCTAACAGACTCTTTGATTCACAGGTGAGTTTGCTGTTTGTACGACTGAATGGTTTGATTTGAAAGTGTTTGGGTAATCAATCTATCGAAAGGAAACGGTCGATCCTGACGACGTTTTTCAGTCTTTATCTTTGGAGATCGTGAAGAGAAAGTCATATTTGCACTAAATAAGGTGAACGACAACAATAAGCGGCTTTGCATAGAAGTTTTACGATTTCAACGCCTTTGTGCACCATCAAAGTTGATATTTTCTTAGATGTCGAACCGGGCAGATGAGGTTAAATTCTCAGCAAATCCTATAGAAGATCAAATTGACCCCGGCATAAAACGTGTTTGCGGTAGCACTATAGACTGAGTTTAGTTGCCAAGTATAGATCTTTCAACTAAATCAGGCTTAGCTATAGTTTTATAACTTTGTTTTTTTACAGAATAACAACAGAGGTGGTTACAATGTCGGAAACAAATACCAAAGTGACCGTAACACTCAATACGAAATGGTATGTCCTTAATGGCAATAAGTCGGTTAAATTATGTTTAAAAGTCGGGGAAACTTTGCGAAGTTAGTATTAATTTGGGCAATTTGTACTCAATTCTAACTCAAAAAAAGACTTGTAGGCTTGGTTTCATCTTGATTTCCAACACACAGAGCTAAGGTATTAATTACTTCACCAAATCGACGCATCAGAGAGTTTTTTTGCCACAAATAATAACGGAAAATTAGTTCAGAGAGCGATTTACATGCGTTGCCATGCAGTTGTTGCCTGTTTACAATTTCACGACCCAACAACAAGCAGTTATTTCAGAACCCGTAGCTTAAGCTTGTGTGAGAATTTGCCACCTTTTTCTCTCTACAGGAATACTTCATGAGTGGCCCGAAAGGGCAGTCAAGTGACAATGAAGGGAAATCATATCTGACCGTGGAATGGACGAATCAACACGGCTGTGGTGATAACGATCTCAACTGTAACATCGTTTTGCAATACAAGTGTCAGCCACAAAATACGCCATCAGCTTTTAAACTAAGAAATGGTAGGAAATAAGATTTAAAATCTTCTTATAATAGACAGTTCGTGGTATATAGATTAAATTTTGGTGTAATAATAGAAATTTAGGAGATATACTGCTTTATACAACTATATTTAAATATTTGTCCGTCTTTTATCCTGTGTAAAAGGTCACTGTATAATTGTAGATGCGGACATATTATATTCTGGGGGGGGGGCTAGCCTGCTCACCTTAAGTTTACCCCCTCTAATTCGGTTGGCGAACACGCTACGGACCGAATATAAAAACGTTCTTGATTAAAAATGATTAAAATTTGTTGACCCTGCCAACCAAAATAAGAATGTAGCCCATACATTATATGCACACAGTCTATGCGTTCGGTTTGCCTCACAGATAATAAACGCAACGAAAATACATGAAAGTGAAACTCTTTTTTTAATGAATAATCAAAAATTTTCTTCTGTTAAGGACAATTATAAATTACCACAAAACTAAATATTCTAAAGGCCTACGAGTGTTAGTTCATAACACAGGTGTATTGGGACCATTGACATGAGTTAAATTTCATTCTGTGTGTTTTTACAAGGTTATAACACGCAGTCGCAGTCAGAAAATGGCGCCAGCTACCACCTTGGGTTGCATGAGCGTTACGAATGGTACAAAGAATGTAAAACAAGGCAACGCAACAAAGGTGAGTATAGCACAGCTGTTGAAATACGTACTTGCACTATGAAATAGTGCAAACGATTTCGGCACGGGCTTTGGGACGTCCTCCATGTCATGGATATGTGCTATACACCTTTGAAGTGTATTAAAAACCAAAGCACGTGTATTTCCGCATTAACAGTCTCTCTTCCAACGTTGAAAATGAATAGACGAAGGTTTCGAACACCAATCTAGGTTAGATAACCTAATCTTGTACCGATTAATGTGAATACAGTGATTTGGAACATTCTCCGGTGTACTTTATCGTGTAGGGTTGTTTCTCGCGGATCAAAATCCACGTGGAGACACGAGTATTTACACACGACAAAATCCGGGTGGTACTCGAAGCGGCTACGAATGCCCCGAAGAACGGGATTACTATCCGTACTGGCACCCGACTCCCTGGAAGGATGAGGCTATTTACGTGAAAAGACAAGAAGACTGCAGTTTTTACGAAAGGGAAAGCTTCAACGAAAGACTACGAGGTATGCTCAATCGCGAAATTTTATGGACGGAGGGTGCAAGGAGAAAGACTCGAACCCCCCCCTCCGAATTTCTGTAACCTCCCCCCCCGGCAACAAAATCAAATAATCCGAACTTGCTCAACGTTCATTGCCACAAACTAAAAAAATTGAAATCGGAAAATTCCAGCACATTAGGGGAAAACGATAAGATAGAAATTGATCAAATTTGTGTAAACTTGCCAAGAAAATAAAATCCCAGAACTTCGACCGTATTCGTTTTTTGGGTTAAAAAAACTGAGAATGTTTCTTTCAAATTATTGTTACGAGTATGAATTTCAATTTTCACGCACTTACAGCATCGATCTGCCTTTTAGGAAAATGTACAGGAAAGCCGCATTCCAGGATAAAATACGATGAACACAACAACGCATTTGCTTGTAGCCAAGGCGGTGGAAAGTGGTTGGAGTACAGTAATTTCTTGGAAATATTGCCGAATATTAGAACGGAAGGAGAATGCAAATCTTATGACCGTGGCAACCCAAATATTCGTACTCGATGGGCAATCCCTTACTTTCCGGGCGATATAAAACATAAAGTGATGTGTTTAGTCCTTCCACCCAAAGTCAAATGCTCAGTCGCACCTACCTCACGACCGAATCACCTTGGCAATGGGGAAAACGTCATTGCTATGAGACACCATTGGATTTTACCGTATTTTCCAAGTGGCGAGACTCAAAGATGCGTCTTCCGCTTAAGGTTTGCACCCGATGATTTCAAAATAGCGACTTCTGCCAGACTATAATAGTACTGAGATGGTCGACTGGCGTTGAGGAAGGTTGACAGATACTGAGTAAAATGTTATCAAGCGCAAAGTACTAGACTAGCCAGGCTAGTATTAGCAGCAACAGTCAGCACTCAGTCAGCACTCAGTCAGACTAGCAGTACTGCAATGATCAACTGACATTGAGGAGGGTTGAAAGTGAAACACTGAATAAAACATTGCAAAGCAGTAAGTACTAGACTAGTCAGGCTAGTATTAGTAGCAACAGTCAGCACTCAGTCAGACTAGCAGTACTGCAATGATCACTGACATTGAGAAAGGTTGAAAGTGAAACACGAACAGAACATTATTTTAAAGCAGTAGTGTTGTAGCCAGCCAAATCTCAGACTGGTAGAACTGCACATAATATTTTGTATTTTATAATTTATTTCTAGAACTTCGATGCGGACAAACAGCTGACCACGCTAAAAGCTGTGTGGAACAGTAAAGCGTCATGTGTACAACGAAGAGGACGAGCTGGAAGGTATAAAATGACACAAACCCGCGATAAAAACATTCATTAAGAGTCTGGCTTCTGTTTTTTTAATATTAATGGTATATTTAATCATTTTTATAGCGCTATTTCTTCTAATAAACCAATGGCACTTAAAATTCTATGTCTAACAATTTGCTACTATCTAATAATATTATAGTGTTTCATGTGTACTATATATCACTATATACACGTTTAAATAAGAGAGTGTTTAATTTGTTTCAAAAATTAGTAATTACGATCAAAACTTAGTCTAAAGAGTAGGTCGTCTATTCACATCTAAGATACCAAATGGAAGGTAATCTGTTCTCAATAAGTCAATACGGCATCACGGTTTTGGTTGGTGTCTCACTCTTTCAATATCAAACGATCACTGGTGTAGGTTATACTTTCAATCGCTCAATTACAGGGTTCAAGAAGGAGTCTGTTTTTATCTCTTTACGGAATACCATTTTGAAGAAATGGCAGAGTATCAACAGCCAGAAATTCTTCGCACCCCCCTGGAAGAAGTTTGTTTGCAAGTTAAAGTAAGAGATCTGCGAATAGAAGTGCAGAAAAAGGAAAGAGGGGGGGAGTCTGTTCTTATTAAATTGTTGTATCAAATTGAGATTTGTTCACCCCCCCCCATTGCCCATGTTGGTATCTCCAAAGTGGCTCACATATTTATAAATATAATTTCATTGATGTCTACATACATACCTAGCAATATTATATTAAATCAACCACGATGACATGCTCACGACATTCACTGGCAGTTTAAATGTACGGGATCATATGTAAGCCATCGCCTAAATGCAAAATTTCACTTTCATTCGATAGAGCTTGAAGTTGGGAATGGTACAGCCTTTCTTAAGTAAAGCTTTAGAACCACCAGCCATTGGAACCATACAACAAGCTATCGCCACTTTAATGCAACTGGTAAGTGAACGCATCGAGTTTCTCTGCAGCTTAGTTGTCAAAAATGGCAGAAATTTAATCAGCCTTGCAAATTTTGTATGCCTTCTATCTTTATTTTACGTCTAGAGTTTGTACATATCTTGCGATACAATGATATCCATTTTTAACCCATGCTATCCCACACTACCCTGTTTTGTCGTATATGATCCTGTACTATCCTATACTATCCTCAATGTTCCTTCTCAAGCTTTAAGCAACTGGTTGAAAAATGTTCATGGCATTCCCATGACAAATTATGGTTCTTTGTTTTTTTAGGACGCGTTTGACTCCAATGAGAACCTCACTCCACTTGGCCATCATTTAGCCCGCCTGCCCGTCCACCCGCGGATTGGGAAAATCATTCTGTTTGGCGCCATCATGTCGTGCTTGGACCCAGTTCTAACCATTGCGTCGAGCATGGGATATCGCGATCCTTATGTCGTCCCTTTGGTGAGTTCTGAAAAAAAATTTTTGAACTAAATAACTTCTCTTACAATTTTTTCTTATACATGCATCTGGCCTAGTTTTCAAAATATTTTCTCTTTCTAAAATGTTGGGTAAATTATTGATATCCACCATCTTGAGTTATCCCGAAGTGGCGTTGTTTTACACTAATGTTTGTTTAACTTCTTCGTTTCATATTTTATTTCTTTTGTAAAAATATTGATTGTTCCTGGAGTTTTGAGACATCAAGTCCGCTTGCTCTTTATTGTCTTTTAATCTAATTTTTTTCTTCGCCTGGCGTTTGCTATTTCATGTATAACGTGAAGCGTGAACTGTCTAATATATATGTTTGATTTATGTTTGTAGAACATGGAAAGACAAGCCGATGAAAGTCGTCGCAGATTCTCCCAAGGAACTCAAAGTGATCATTTAGCTTTATACGAAGCTTTCAATGTATGTTTTTTTTACCGTGATTTCATCTTATGTACCATGATATCATTTTATGCACCGTGATATCATGTTAGGTACTGTGATGTCATGTTTTATACCTTGATATCATGTTATGTACCGTGGTATCATGATATGTACCGTGATATAATGTTATGTACTGTGATATCATATTATGTACTTTGATATCAAGTTATGTACCGTGATATAATGTAATGTACCCTAATATCATGTTATGTACCACCATCATATCATGCGATGTACCGTGATGTGCATTATGTACCATGTGTTTGTGTATTGCCATAAATTATTTCTTGTCTGACTGATAAGATTTCAATTTTATTTAGCAATGGGAATCTGCGAGCTCACATGGAAATGCTTATCAATTTTGCTGGGACAATTTCCTTTCTCATTCAATCTTACTGGTAAAATATTTTGAAAATCTTTGTCGCTTTATATAATTAACAATTATTCGTTGAAAGCGATGGTGAATATCGCTCTCTATTGTTTATTGATCTTTACTGAGCCTGTGGCGAATAATGTTGCGATCGCAAAAAAAATGGTTTGCTCGACACATTTTGCACTGAGTGGAAGTCCCTTATTAGGAAACAAGGGATTTCGTTTTAGACCAATCAGCAATTTTGTTTACATTTTCAGTAACACAATTAGAATGCGTAAATTTTGACCACTTTTAAATTTTGACCGTAAATTTTGACCGCATTTAGTCAATCAAGAATATGAAAACACAGTTTGCTGAACATCTTTGCTCAATTGGTTTCATCTCAACGGCTGAACCCAATCAAGAGAAAGCAAATTACAATTCTAGTAAGATGTTTTTGTTGCCCATTAAAGATTGAAAAGACGTTAAATATTTTTGATACGTTATATAGATTGTGGTCGACCATGAGCACGACCATGCGGGTACGCGATTCCTCATTTTCGCGCCAAAATACAAAATACAAATAATTCTAGAAGTGAAACTAGATATTCTTGTCCATTTCATACAACTGGTCCTAGATTTACATTATACAGGGTGTCTGAAAAAAAACGCAACCACTTAAATATGCAGAACATTAATACAGCTCTTAAGCGCAATAGATACGCCCCTCTGGGAATTGAAAATGGCTCTTAATCCTTCATTTACAATGCTAGAAGTAATTTTAGCTGAACTATGGTGCAAACCCGAACAATATTAATATTCTTGCATATTTAAGTGGTTGCGTTTTTTTGAGACACCCTGTATATAATCTCGTATTCAAAAAAACTGATAAATACGAGTTTGGGAGAATAGCGTCTGCGTTTCACGCGAAAACGAAGAACCTCAAATTCGTAGTGCTGAGGCTCCTTATTAGGTCAGTATAAATGAACACGTAATGTCAAGAATCTAATATTTCTCTCCTAATATCTGTTTCCAGACAACAAATCCCTAATCAAAGCTGTTCTATGCGCTGGTTTTTATCCAAACGTTATTTCCGTTTACCAGCCGAGGTAAGTCAAAGAATATTAAGATACTGCTGTCTGTTTGTTTACATTTTGTTCTGGCTGTATACATAACCCGGCAAGTTACTCTTTCCTGCGTGCAACACTTGCACTTCGTCAACAATTACGACTCGCTAATGACTATTAGCAGGA
>NW_021163791.1:2500-23467 GCF_004324835.1 Dendronephthya gigantea | reverse complement strand
AATTAGCAAGAGACCAAACCCAATGACTATAGGCTATACCGCCCTAGTCAGCCCGACATCGAATCCGATTTTAGACTGATCCCACTTACATCCACTGTAGGTAAAGTCTTGGAGTCATTTTCTTATAACTGGCTTTTACGGTCAGTTACTAGCCTAATTGATGAGCTTCAATTTGGTGCGCTCAAAAGAACCAATTCCACGATGGCGTTAGTATATATGCTTCAGAAGTGCTACAAAGCCATGGATACACCTGGCACTTGCCTTCGAATTATTTTGTACATTAAACTTTTGAAAAGCATTCGTTCGTATTGATTTCAACATTCTTTTACAAAAGCTACGAAATATGGACATTCGTCCTGTCCTTATCAATTGGATTGCCAACTTGGCCCTTTGAGCTTCTTTGCACTAAAACTAAGAAAGTTTGCATATATGCCTTTCGACAAAAGATCCCGCAACCCTCACTCCGCTTACCATTGATGGTTGCAATATCTCCATTGTATCGGAGATTGAATTACTCGATTTAATCATTTCTAACAATCTCGAGTGGGCTCCTCATGTCGACTGCGTCTACAAAAAGCCTGCGAAACGTTTGTATAATCTACGATTATTAAAACGATCTAAAATTGCATCGAAAAAGTTAGTGCAAGTCATCGTGCGTCAGACCGATATTGGAGTTGGAGTACTCGTGCGAAGTATGGCATTATAGTTTGCCTCAATACCTAAACGACTAAATTGAAAAGATCCAACGTCGAGTCTTCCGAATAATCTACCCAGATTGCTCCTGTGATAAAGCAATGGACGGTGCTTGGGTGACAATGCTTCTTATACGAAGAGAGAAGATTTGTAAGAGATTCGTTGAACGAATGCATGTGTATCGATTCAACACACAAATTGCACTCCATTGTTCCACCAAATTATAGTACATCTGACTCTCTTCGGAGTATAGTGATAAACTCTTAATCCCTAAGCGTAGAACTGATAAATTTGCCAACAGTTTTGTAATTGCTGGAAGTAGAGTTTTTAATAATTGTAGCAGTGGATACGCTATTCTTATCATCCAATTGTAACTATATTTTATTGTAGAATAACATTATAATTTTTTTAACCCATGTAATTCAGTCTTTAACTGCGAAATTGGTACTTTTAATAAATCTTAATCTTAGTCATACCCGATTTTCGCTTCTCTGAATAAGCTGATAGAACTCCCGTCAACCTATATAAATTAAATTATGTAAATAACGAATTATTTCTACCACTATTTTCCTCGTCATATCGAAGGAATATGATATATATCACATGCTCATCCAAATATACATTAAATAATGCGTATACCTAATAAATGCACTGATTGGCGACTAAAATAACAAATGAATTCAAAAACGGAACCGAGATATACATGCAGTATACAGAATAAGAAAATGGTTGAAAGAATCAGAAACCAACATCTTAGCAAAGGTAACAGTTAGAATAGAATAGAATAGAATAGAATAGAATAGAATAGAATAGAATAGAATAGAATAGAATAGAATAGAATAGAATAGAATAGAATAGAATAGAATAGAATAGAATAGAATAGAATAGAATAGAATAGAATAGAATAGAATAATAGAATAGAATAGAATAGAAATAGAATAGAATAAATAGAATAGAATAGAATGGAATAGAATGGAATAGAATGGAATAGAATGAAATAGAATGGAATAGAATGGAATAGAATGGAATAGAATGGAATAGAATGGAATAGAATGGAATAGAATGGAATAGAATGGAATAGAATGGAATAGAAGGAATAGAATGGAATAGAAGAATAGAATGGAATAGAATGGAATAGAATGGAATAGAATGGAATAGAATGGAATAGAATGGAATAGAATGGAATAGAATGGAATAGAATGGAATAGAATGGAATAGAATGGAATAGAATGGAATAGAATGGAATAGAATGGAATAGAATGGAATAGAATGGAATAGAATGGAATAGAATGGAATAGAATGGAATAGAATGGAATAGAATGGAATAGAATGGAATAGAATGGAATAGAATGGAATAGAATGGAATAGAATGGAATAGAATGGAATAGAATGGAATAGAATGGAATAGAATGGAATAGAATGGAATAGAATGGAATAGAATGGAATAGAATGGAATAGAATGGAATAGAATGGAATAGAATGGAATAGAATGGAATAGAATGGAATAGAATGGAATAGAATGGAATAGAATGGAATAGAATGGAATAGAATGGAATAGAATGGAATAGAATGGAATAGAATGGAAAGAATGGAATAGAATGGAATAGAATGGAATAGAATGGAATAGAATGGAATAGAATGGAATAGAATGGAATAGAATGGAATAGAATGGAATAGAATGGAATAGAATGGAATAGAATGGAAATAGAATGGAATAGAATGGAATAGAATGGAATAGAATGGAATAGAATGGAATAGAATGGAATAGAATGGAATAGAATGGAATAGAATGGAATAGAATGGAATAGAATGGAATAGAATGGAATAGAATGGAATAGAATGGAATAGAATGGAATAGAATGGAATAGAATGGAATAGAATGGAATAGAATGGAATAGAATGGAATAGAATGGAATAGAATGGAATAGAATGGAATAGAATGGAATAGAATGGAATAGAATGGAATAGAATGGAATAGAATGGAATAGAATGGAATAGAATGGAATAGAATGGAATAGAATGGAATAGAATGGAATAGAATGGAATAGAATGGAATAGAATGGAATAGAATGGAATAGAATGGAATAGAATGGAATAGAATGGAATAGAATGGAATAGAATGGAATAGAATGGAATAGAATGGAATAGAATGGAATAGAATGGAATAGAATGGAATAGAATGGAATAGAATGGAATAGAATGGAATAGAATGGAATAGAATGGAATAGAATGGAATAGAATGGAATAGAATGGAATAGAATGGAATAGAATGGAATAAAGAATGGAATAGAATGGAATAGAATGGAATAGAATGGAATAGAATGGAATAGAATGGAATAGAATGGAATAGAATGGAATAGAATGGAATAGAATGGAATAGAATGGAATAGAATGGAAATGGAATAGAATGGAATAGAATGGAATAGAATGGAATAGAATGGAATAGAATGGAATAGAATGGAATAGAATGGAATAGAATGGAATAGAATGGAATAGAATGGAATAGAATGGAATAGAATGGAATAGAATGGAATAGAATGGAATAGAATGGAATAGAATGGAATAGAATGGAATAGAATGGAATAGAATGGAATAGAATGGAATAGAATGGAATAGAATGGAATAGAATGGAATAGAATGGAATAGAATGGAATAGAATGGAATAGAATGGAATAGAATGGAATAGAATGGAATAGAATGGAATAGAATGGAATAGAATGGAATAGAATGGAATAGAATGGAATAGAATGGAATAAAATGGAATAGAATGGAATAGAATGGAATAGAATAGAATAGAATAATAGAATAGAATAGAATAGAATAGAATAGAATAGAATAGAATAGATAGAATAGAATAGAATAGAATAGAATAGAATAGAATAGAATAGAATAGAATAGAATAGAGAATAGAATAGAATAGAATAGAATAGAATAGAATAGAATAGAATAGAATAGAATGAATAGAATAGAATAGAATAGAATAGAATAGAATAGAATAGAATAGAATAGAATAGAATAGAATAGAATAGAATAGAATAGAATAGAATAGAATAGAATAGAATAGAATAGAATAGAATAGAATAATAGAATAGAAAGAATAGAGGTTTATTCAAATTACTTTGCAGCAAAAGCTGAATTACGTAATGATTACAACCGGTACCTTTGTATTAAAATTAATTATGATACTACTGATATTACTTACATCAAAAAGTTTAAAAAGCAGAATAAAATTCAGTTAAAATCTAAAAGTCAGGTAGACCTAAACCTATTTAATTTTATTATTGAATCTAACTGTTTTGTTCCAACTGTTACCCTATATGCTGTTACAATTCAATCAGCAAAAGGGACTAGACCAAATTGCTAAGCTATACCATCTGATTTGACACACTAGCAAACTGACGAAAGAGACAAGACCCCTGCGCTTAGCAGCCTTAGCTGCCCAAAATCAAGGTAAAAGGCCCTGGGAACGAGGTTGGCCAGTGGGAATTAGAAAAGCATCAAACCCATTGGTTGGCTATGTTGCCCTAATTCCATTAGCAAAGAGACCAGAACCAGCTGCTTGGCTAAGCTGTCATGATTCAATATTTTAATGATTAATCAAAGGGCCAGACACAAAATACTAAAAATTAATCATTTTGCCATGACTGAATTAGCTGAATTCTGATAGGGATCAGACCCAATTGCTAAGTTATGCCACACTGGTTTAATGAGCACCAGAGCCAATCGCAAAGCTTTGCCGCCAGTCGTACGGCCAAACCATAGATATCTACGTGCCAAACCTATGCACTTGTGCAATTAATAATGTTTATGTTTCATTCTCCCAAACTCCCACGTGTGTTTCTATTTAACAATTAGACAACGAGTCCGAGTGGTCTATGAGCGAATAGTCAACGAAGGCGAACCCTGAGTTCACTATTCCCTCATAGACAACGAAGGCGAGTTGTCTAATTGTTTTAGTTTACACCCTGTACCTAGATATATTAATTTCGAGAAAATAATCGATACACCGCAATTACACCGAAAAATAATTTGATTAATTCAATTTTATATAGTCGCGCGAGCGAATTTTCCCAAACGTTCACCATCACGAATAGACAATGGTTGAGTAGCCAATCAGAATGTAAGATTTGTAATAGACAATAGCCGGGTGTATACTAAAACTGTATAGAAACACGGAAAATGTTTTCTGTTTCTTAATTGTGAAATGCACTTCAATAAATCGTGCTGCGCCCATGCTCATAAAGCAGTAGCATGGTCGATAATTGGGGGGGGGCAACATTCGTATATTCATGTTAAGTGACTGTAAAGACAATAAATTCCTAAAGAAATCAATACCGCAAAAAATGAATATATGAATTATCGATGCTGGCTACGCCACCGCTAAAGACCCACCCAATTTCCATACCTTGACATTTTTCCCTATTCTAGTTAGAGAAAAGAGCCACGAATGTGGATGATAGCAGTAGTGCAAAGACCAGACTATTTTAGAGCAACATAATAGCGAGCATAGCAAAACTTTGTTAGCAAATTGAATTTATAGCGAAGCGTACGATTTTATAATTTTCGCCTCGCATACTTGCAAACATTCTGCAAAACTGTATTCGCCTCTAGATGCGATCATTAAGAGGGTTGAAATTCTTTTGTATGCAATGCGTTGACGTAATATTGATGTGGCTTGCAAACGGCTGATTGCCTTTGTTGGTTCTATATTTATATTTAAAATATATTTTTTATTACATTATATGTACCTCTTATAATACCCAAACGTATAGCAGACGTCAGTGAAATCTATTCAATTCATCACAAACTGGTTTTCGTTCCTTGCTAATTAGTGCCTGCAGAAGAAAAGAATAACTTTATCACTTTCGTGAAGTTTTTGAAATCAGAACGAATGTAAAATCTATTATCACATACCTAGTGTAAAAGGTGTGTTCCTATTCAGTGGAACAAGAGAGGATTTCGTTTTAGACCAATCAACAAGTGTGTTTACATTTTCAGTAACCCAATCAGTGTGCATAAATTTTGATTATTCGCCACCATCCAACTCGCTTATGTTGTTGATAGTAAACCTTTTCGTTGTAGACTTGCCTCAATATCTACACTGTAAAGTTCATCTTTGAATTGTCTCGGCAATAATGTACTTTCTTTGACCCATCCATTGACAATACCACGCGATTCGTTTTTCGTGAGTTTTCACGTGTCACTCTGTACACAATGATGCCCGTTATTGAGCTGTTCACTGCGATGCACCATGTCCAGTTCTTACAGCCTGATCACCAGGCATTACATTAATCTATATAAATTGGGTTCTTGTGATATTTTCACTTTCTCCTGTCCCATCACAATTTCCTAACTCGACACAACTCAGTGGTATTAATTTCTTTGCGCATAAATCTTATTAACCATTTTATTATATGCAAGCGTCACTTCCGTTGAAATAGAGCTCACTGATTAGCTCAGAAGAGTTTTCAGCGGTCCATTACTTTCCAGTAATTACTTGCCATTATTATATGGCACGCGGTTTCGTGACTAAAATGGCGTGCGCTGATTGGTTCTTTGCCGGTCTGGAACCCCCAGTATTAGACCGTTGCCGTAGTAACGGTCCAACTCTCATATTTTTGAATAAAAACAAGCTTGCACTTTTATTTTCGACACGAAAAATATCGACGGAGAATGGACGAAGAAGAGCATTATTTGGTACATGTGAATATTATATTTATTCATCTTTGATTTTTGTTTATGATTACTGTATCATTCTTATTTAACGAGTAAAAAACAAAGTTTTGGAAGCCACTTCAGTGCTTGCTTGGCGACTGGCTGGTGAAAGAGCCGGCAAGAATGCTGCAGCGCATTGTATAAATAAATAAACTAAATACTGTATGCCATATAATAAATCCCTTATTAACCGAATACGTTCGGTCCGTACTGGAAAAATATCAGACCTCGGTCTTTTATGTACGGACCTCGCTATCGCTCGGTCTGTACTGTCAAGACCTCGGTCTGATTTTTCTAGTACGGACCTCAAATTCGGTTAATAAGTGGTATGTAATGGACCGCGATCGCCATTACGATCGCCATTCCACAAAGGATGGCTTAGCCGATATTGTAATCGGTGTTGACAACCCGGAAATGCATTTCTTTATGGTGGGCGTTCAAGGTGTTGAGAGAGGACCTGTGGCACGTCTTGGTCCAGTTGGTTGGTCTTGTATTTGGCCTACTGGTAATAAACCTCGATCAGTTCCCAGATCCCAGATCGGTCCAGCCTTTTTTGAGTAACAAAACAACGGTTGGGACAGTCGTGATATCGGTTGTTGTGATTTAGATCGTACCCTAAAGAGTTTCTGGGAAGTTGAAGTTTCTGGCGTTGGATTTTCAGCAATACAAATTATGACAGAAGAAGAGAGCTGCTCTGGAGAAGGGTCGACGAGATCCACGCGGGCCCGAAACTCCAGCAAGATTTGTTTGACGTGCTATTGAGGTTTCGGCGCAACCCTGTAGCGGTGGCCAGTGATATTAAGGAAATGTATCAGCAGATCGTTATCGAGGAACGAGATCATCCGTACTACCGAATGCTATGGAGGGACCTGAGACCAGAACAAGACCCTGAAAAGTATGAATTCAGGAGTGTGGTGTTTAGGAAGAACTGCGCGCTAATGGAAGCACGATTTGTGGCGCAGAAAAATGCAAGAAAATAGCAGGAGAAGTATCCCCTGGCTGCAGAAACCGTTCTGAGGTCCACATACATGGACGATTCTCTGGACAGCGCTAAAGATGATGACGTCTTCTCCGATTCGCGACGTCTGTTAAGAAGAAGGAAGTTGTGATGTTAGTGGATGCATCGAGGAGACGGATGGCGCAGTCAGTTACCTCCGTAATGAGTATGAAAATGGTCAAATCACTTGCCGCATGAGCGCAGCAAAGTCGAAGGTCTCTCCCGGCACTCAATGCAACAACGACGCCAAGGCTCAAGCTTATTGCGCTGTCTTGGATTTGAGATTGGCGCAATCGCTCCATAAAGTCCTATGCCTCTCGATCCAAGAAGCGAGCTTCTATTTCGACAGCGAGGACGTGCTTTTGTGGATCCGGGGCAGAGGTAGAGATTTTAGGTCGTTTGTCGCAAATCGTGTGAGCGAAATCCAGAGCAGCACCAGCCCGTCCCAGTGATAACACGTTAAGACTGCCTGCACTCAAGGAGTTAGTCCGGTTCAACTGGCTGAAGATATGACTTGTTGGGAAGGTCCGGAATGGTTGAAGCAAAACAATGAGCACTTTCCAAAGGGGAAGCTGGAACATCAGCCTCGCAGCCCACCAAATCTGAAGCCCTCAAAGGTCAGCACTTCGTTCGCGACCGAAGTCCTCTGTACCACCGAAAGCGAAGACCGAAGGGCCAGTGACAGCTGAATGAAGAATGACACCAGAACGTTTCTCGGACTTGTCCAGATTGGTGCGGGTTCGCACGTGGGTAAGACTAGTGATTTTTAATATGCGTAACCCGAAAAAAGGCGAGGGGGTCCAGAGCTTACCGTCGATAAGCTTACTATCCAGCCGCCCAGAATTTGCTGAGCAATTATCCTATGATGCCAGGTTTCCGGTTATCCTTCCGAGGAGTAGTTGGGTTGCGAAATTGGTTGTAAAAGATTATCACGAGCGGGCCAACCATACATGTGGAGTGAATTTCACTTACTCAGATATCTCAAAAACACTGGATCAGCGCTGGTAGCGAAGAGATTCGCAAATGGAAAAAGCAATGCAACGGGGATAAACACCGGCAGAACCAGCCAGCTAGACCTTATTATTTAATTCGTTTGATTCTTCGTTCCTTACACGGCCGTAACGTAGGTTGGGAATATTCATACATTCATCTTACACCCGACTACTTTCTTTTGTACGCTATTGTTCCTGCAGTAGACAAACATGAATATAATTATGAATACGCCCCAATTAAGCGCTCTAGCTACGGCCTGACTTGCTTAGTCCATCAATTAAGTGTGTTGCACGAATGAGATCCTGACCGAAGGCTTTCGTTCCCACTGACGCATTATTAATATACTTATCATTAATCTACTTCACTGTGAAAAGGAAAATACTTTGGAACCAAGCCTTAAAATTATTAATGCATACCATAAACCTTTATAGCGGGTAGGCAGTATTCTGTTGCTCATCGTAATTTACTTGGATGGTCACAAATAGAGAGGGAACCAGCGTTTTTTTCTCATCTTACCTTATTCTTACCATATTCGTTCAGATAAAGCTCGTATCTCTCAGGAGGGCAGAGCAATGTTAGCCGTGAAAAAAGGACACGTTTTCTCGTTACTTTGAAAGCTGTGGGACCGGTGGCGGACCCAGGGTAAGTCAGATTAAATTACTACACCTGTAACTTGCAATCGTACTGGTAATTTTTTATCTAATCATATTGTATTGAAACTAATAACCATGCAATAGCCTTGTTATTAAGGACAGTTGAACTGGACTTCTCGTTCCTTGTTTATGAAATCGTGCATATAAAACCGGATAACGTACATACAGAGTGCTAAAATCCTTAAATAATATAAGAGATGTGTAAAAAATTAATGGCCACCACGCAATCATGAGGGTTTACTCGAATTTACATCGATTTCTATTTTATCTTCAGAATTCTATTTTTCATATCTTAAGAACGTAATTTAAACACCTGGAAATATTTTTAACAGATTACAGTAGCGGATCTGGGGGTGATCAGAATAAATTATTACAGCTTGAAATCGCAATCGCTTAAAATCCTAATAGATTTTTATTTAAAAATATCCTTTTCATTTTAAAAATATTAAGGTGTTTTGAATTCAAAATTTAGCTGTGTAATTTATTCTGACTACCCCCAGATCCGCCAGCGGCATATTATCAGTGCAAATGCTCCGCATCAACTTCACTTTATTTCTCGATCATCATCACTAACTTCTTCCTCCCGTGGGACCTCCTGGTAACTATGAACATCTTTAGCACAGAAGATATAAATAGTAAACACCGCCATCCAAGCCACAGTGACAACAGAGAAACCACAGAAACTTAATCTTGTACCAAATTCTTCAAAACAGATTCCAAAAACTGCGGAGCCAAGTTCCTTGCCAATTCCATGAAAAGTTAGGTTCACCACACCTGGAACAAAGTAATTTTTTTTATGTAACCCTCTTCCCCATTAAAGATTAAATAAATAATATTTTTTTTTTCTAAATTAAAGAAATGTATTCCTCAAAGTGCAGCTTCGTTCCAGGATGAAGAGGAAAATAGACAATTTACAGCAGTGATACCGGAGGGAGCCCGATCAATGCGATTGTCAATGCGGGTACCGCATACTATCTTGGGTGGCAACTCTCTCAAAAAATATAATGCATACATTAATACCATCGCTTGAAACACAAAAATTACGCTAGCTTCCTGACAAAAAACTAGTTACAAAACACCTTGGATATATTTCATAAATTTATCTGTCATTTTTAGACTTGAAAACAATTTAGGAATGCTTAAATTTTGCAAATAAAAAGTGTATTTCGATAAAAATACACATGATCAATTGACAGATAAATTTAGTAAATATATCCAAAGTGTTTTGTATCCAGTTTTTTTTAGGAACCTAGCGTAATTTTTGTGTTTCAAGCGATGGTATTAGTGTATGCATTATTTTTTGTGAGAGGGTTGCCAGACTTAGGATAATCCCCGAGCCGGTGCGGAGCACCGTGCGAGGGTACTATAAATCCGCTCGGATATTTACACCCACGATGTGCAAATACGAAATCAAAGTCGTCCGCCATTATGCAATGGACCTCACGCCATGGACGGTCTTCTACGTTATGCGCATGCGCCAGTGTGAACTACTAAGCTCTTGATTGGTCGAGACAAAAATTTGTATTTTCAAACTGTCATTTAGCAAAATTTTGATGAAATTTATAAATTTATATTTTTATAAATGTGGAAAATATGTATTTTTACTAAATTAGGGGGAAACTCGAATGAGGTCAGGACTTTTCACGGTTTAACAAATAACAAGACCAAATTTTCCACCGAATTCACCGCGTAAAACGTAATAAATCGGATTTTACCCTTGGTAATAGGGAGCTTTAGCAGTGACTACGACCACAGATTAGCTATATACAGATATGAAACTGACGCCAAATCGAGTCACGTCGTTTTTTGCCCAATGTGCGCATGTGTAACTTGCTTGGCAAGTGTCATGTTGAAATGTAATGAGTAAATCGATAGAAAAATCAAATTTTTGACAAACAAATGCTGATTTAAACAAATCCTTTAGGGCGATGTCCCATTTCGCTTAAAATTTCTAAAAAGATAGATAAAGTGGATCTTCTGAGCTAAGAACTGGTTTATGAAATTATTTGATGCTGGCAAAAACTGGAAAAATATAGCTGAAGAGTGCAGGGCTTGCCGTATGGAAAGCTGTGCAATAAATTTACTGGCTGAGCTATTTTTGAGTTTAGAAAACATGTAATACATGCTTTAGATACAATATATCTCCAGAAGATAAAACGAAATGAATTAACAAATATCTAAGAATAATAGAAATGTGAAAACGAAATAATAAGAGTTTAAGGTGGCTACCTACAATTTTTTAAAATATTGAAAACTTGTGGTTTTGATTTAGAATTTTAGCACGAGATTTCTTGCTAAGGATGACGTCATTAGCGAAGGACACATATACCGACACTGTTTAAAAATTTATTCCAGAAATAAGCATAGGTAGCGAGAATTTTTAAAAAAGAAATTTTTCGTCTTAAAAACGGCGTTTTACTCATTAAATTCCCTCATGAGACTTGCCAAGCTCGCCGGAAGTCATCACGCGCTGGCTGCGCTTGGGACACAAAACAATGAGCAAAACACAGAAGTTTCATTTCTGTATATAGCTAATCTGTTTTACGAGTACGGCTACGCGTACGAGTAATACATTCGTCAATCTCGCGCGTTGTTTGCCTACGCCATCAGCCAAAACTCCAATCGCCATCAACAAAGTCGTTGGGCTTTTGATTACGAAATTTATCAAAAACTATTACTAACAGAGGTAGCTGACAAGAGCAAGCGTGGTTAATGTGTATATATGATGGTAATGCCGAGAATAGATTTATGCACAGCAGAATCGAACAGGGGCGGATCTAGCGAATTTCCTGACCGATGCATCTTTCATGGATAATGTCAAAGGCCCACTAGCGGGCCGGAGACATCTATCCCGGGAAATTTTAAGCCTAGGAATGCGAGACTCGAAAACGCGATTCCCTGCATTTAATTTGGCTGACTAGTTTCAAACATAGACATTCAAACATAGAAACCAACTCATGCATTCAAAGATTCATGACAAAACTACGTCCTAGCTTTTAAACATAAAGAGGTACTTCATAATACAATTTCAGGAGTTCATTTTAGAATCTTGCATAAACTGCAGTTTAGACATTGTAAAATCTTGAATTAAATAGTTGTTTGCAAAAGTAGTTGAAAGTCGAAAGTCAATACCAATTATCAAAATATTCAAATAATTTTTTCCATAAAGCTCAGAAGAAATAGGGCCTTTAATTATTCAACAAGAGTTGCACTAATTTCATTATTCAAAAAAGTATTTGAAAAATTTGAAAAAATTGATGTTTTGAAATAAGAGAGATCGAGTTATTGATCAATCTTAATAATGTTTATCAATATTTTTGTGAGTAGTACAAAGCTAGTTATTTAAATTTTAATTAAAAATATTGACAAAGTATTGTCTCCCTTTAGAAATAAAATATTTCCAAAACAACTAGGAAGGAACCACTTTTTAGAGCTTGCAAACTTTAGGCAAATATTCAAGTGTTTATGTCTTATTAATTGACTTTTTAGTTTTAGTCTGACAAACACTGATTGGGGCAGTGGGGCTAATTATGTTAATTTAATCAGCAAAGCTGGTGTAAATAATCTTTCTAATATAGAAGATATGCCAAGACTATGTAGTATCCTGCCTGGCCAAATCTTAAAAGCAAGGTCGATCTATTTATAAATGAGGTTGTATGCATGCAATCCTATAGTTTTGTTGTTCAAGAGTTACAACAATGAATACATCAATGAGTAATAAAAATATTCTTCACAATCAATTACTAGTGTATGTACTATGTACAGGCATTTAGGATTCCCATATTGTTGCAAAAG
This sequence comes from Dendronephthya gigantea, assembly GCF_004324835.1. NCBI lineage: Eukaryota > Metazoa > Cnidaria > Anthozoa > Malacalcyonacea > Nephtheidae > Dendronephthya > Dendronephthya gigantea. The sequence continues at coordinate 10,621 of NW_021163791.1, read as the reverse complement.
TTATTTCATCCCAAATAACTTTTATATTAATTATCCCAAGAATCTTAAAACTAAAGCAATGCAGTCCATTTGACTTACAGCAATAGTTGAGACTTGAGTTAATTTGAACTATATTAGGCAATTTAGTTATTTATAGACTAGCTGTGATTCACCAGTCTTTGGTGACCAAAACAGCCATGAGCAACCATAGCTAGAAGTTAAGGAATTTACACTGTCTAATTACCTGTATGGTAATTGGTAATGACCTAAACTGGACATCATTGATCATTCATTCCTAATAATTTTTGTGGCTGTTGTGTAGCATTATTAAACCAGAAAACAACTTAATTGTAATACCTCAAACTTGTCGTATTATCTTGACATCAGCTACACAAGTTACCTTATTTCGCACGCATAGTAATGGTGTAAGGTATAAATTATATACTGTGATTTCCATCATTAATAAAATAATGTAAATCACAGTTTATAATTTATACCTAGTCTAGTGACTCAAAGTCACTAGTGGTATAGTGGTCATAAATAAGTGGTCATAGTAAGGTCTAGTGGTCATAATAATATGACCATTATTGGCATTTATTCAAAAATTGCTCTTATAACATAAGCTTTATATTAAACCTAAGCAACTTTAAATTTATACGCAATATCAACGAACTGGAGAACTGGCCAGAACCATTGAATATTCGAGAATAGAGATTATATTATTGACCCCAGGGGCATGTAGTCATTTCTTTATTTTGAAAAATTATGCGAGTACGTTACCGTTTGACCTCAAACTTTATTTTTCTTTCAATTTGAATAATGCCCTTATTTGCTGTTGTAATCATGACTTCGATAATGCGTGGGAGAGCAAATTCCATTATGCCAAAGCGATTTAGCGAAAGCTGTACGTCACAGTAGAATCTAAAACGAGGCTTGAAGCGAAAAGGTAGCAAAAAGCCCGCAATCTGCACGAGTGCATCGGTCGGCGGATTCAAATCTACCCTCAAAACAATGGAAACGTTTACGTCACGGTAGATTTCACGCGGAAAAGGACTCGGGACCGGTGCACTCACAGGTGCACAAATTTCCAAATCTACTCTCAAAACAATGGCAATGTGACGTAACAGTAGATTTCACGCGGAAAAGGACTCGGGACCGGTGCACTTAATTCACATCAGTGATTCACATGTGCTACTGTGTATTACGTAATGAAAAGTTATTTATATCCATGTTTAAGCCATTTTTGTCGCGAAATTATTCACGACGACTTGTCGAAAAACAAAAGAAAGTGCGAAATCATGTTTTGATCGCAAATATCGATAACTTGGCAATAATAATGAATTTAAATCGCTGGTTTGAAGTGATTAAAAATAGGTACGCAATGCGTACATGTGGGTAGCCTGTAAAACATTATTAACTGCGATAAAGCTGCTATAGTGGCAAGTAAATATCAACTGATGCAATAAAATATTATTTTCTAGTCTTATGTTCTAATGCCATAAACAAGGGATTAAACACCCTATAGTTAGCTAGTTGAATACAGTTATAACAAAGTCAATTTAGTACACAAGCTATATATAATATTTTATTGTATTAAATACATTTTAGACAGATCAAAACATACATAAGTATTTTTACAAGAGATAGGAAATGAAATTTTTAAGTAGAATAGGTGAAGAGAACAAAAAAGAGAGTAAGGTTCCGGGATGGTGGCACACATCATCTGATAACATAAAGCTTAGTTAAGAAGGAGAAAAAGGATTCAGACTTTTTCAAATGATCATCGTTTTGATGTCCTTTGATTATCAGCATGTCTTTGTTACATACAAGATGGGTTATTTTGTTGATAAATCAATGTTATAGTTATGTTAATATTCAATAAAGGTTAAATGTTATTGTTCCAGTAAGATTATACCACTTGTTTTCCAAAGTTTATTGGCAATATGTTCACCATTATAACTGAAGATGATAGTATGATTTCATTGATCCAGTAATTTCATTGATACAGATGGTTTGCAATGTTGATTACAGATAACTTATCAGCATCAATTAGCTGGACATAATAGCACCAGTTCGTAGGTCGAAAAAATCTGTGTGGCTTTTTCCAAGTTTAAATTTATCAGTTGACAATATCTTATCACTGTGCTAATCAGTCCGACAATTAGTTAACATTGAATGCCATCATTCATCATTGATATAAATGTGTAAAAATTGTTTCAAACATATCAGCATAACAATTTCAAAGGGCTCATCTATGTATCTGAACAATATTTGAAAGATTTTTCTTCAGTTGAAATGCACTTGTGTTAAAAGTTTTGTTTTTTAAAAAAATATGTTTTGTTTATAGTTATGTTCAAATAAATGCTTCTTTTTAAACTCCAAAGCATTTGGTTTAATAGCTGCATGTCCACAAGCAAGAAATTGACAAGTGAAATATTGCATAGTATAATTTATAAAAAAGGGCAACTTGTTACTACTATTTGCCAAATTATAAGGTAATATATTTGGTTTAATAGCTGCATGTCCACAACCAAGAAATTGACAAGTGAAATAGTGCATTTTAATTTATAAAACAGGGCAACTTGTTACTACCATTTGCCAAATAAGGTAATGTTTTATTTATTTTCTATTAGTGTAACTTTGTAGTTGTAGATTCAACGCTCACCGATCACCGCTTTTTCGTCTTTAAAGTACTCGCCTTCGCTTTAAAATTTGACAAACGTATTAACGTGACTTCGATTGCTTCCGTCCTTCGAAAACAACGAAATTTTCCGGAAGTAGAAGAACCACCGTTCGTCATCTTTCGTATATCCGACGATTACCGAAGATGTGGCACCCACACACACACACACAAACATCCGGACACTTTTTCGACTACATAGTGGTTAGCCGCGCATGCGCAGGCTACCCACAAAAACTCTGAGTTTATTCAAGGAGAGGTGTGATCACATTAGTTAGCTATCAGGTATTTTTATATGTGTATAATCTATACAAATATATTATATCTGACCAAATTTCAATATCACAATTTTGACCGATGCATCTGCGTCCGTTGCACCGGTCTAGATCCGCCCCTGGAATCGAATGATGAAATAAAAATCGTATTTCACTCGGTAAATTAATCTCATTACGATGTTTATCACGTGTGAAAAAATGCCATGCACGGCTTTTGATTGGACGTACGATATTCTTCACACGTGGGGAATGTCATTTTGCCGGAAATTTTTTTACATTTTCTTTCAAGATGGCGTCGAAATAAAATTATGGGAGTGAGATTGAAAACATAATCCTCATATTCAAGATCTTTTCACATTCAGCAAATCCTCAAATCTTTCGGACAGAATATCTAACTTCTTTTGATCAATTTTATAAAGAAACTGAACGGTAATAAATATGTTTTGATGCATAAAATTTTGATTAATGTTGCATGCTCGCTGTGTTTTTTAAAGCGTGCCGTTGTCAAATTGATCTCTATACACATTTATAATAAACAAATTACTTGATGGTTGGCTCGTTTGTACGATTTTTATAATGAAAAGCTCGTTGTGAAGGATCGCAACGAGGATCGCATCGGGCTATCTTTAAAAGGGGGAACGGGAAATCGGGGAATCGGGGAATGGGGAATCGGGGAATCGGGGAATCGGGGAATGGGGAAATCGGGGAATCGGGGAATGGAGGAATTGGGAAATCACGATTCTATGTCTAAATCGTGATATTTCATTATTATTATTAAATACTTTTTACAAACAATAGCCTTTCAGCTTATTAATTCGGCTGCTTTTAAATGGGTTGTTTTCTAACGAAATAATACTATGACTAATACCCACACTTTTCTTTTTGTGAGCTTGCTCCTTCCGTCTCCACACAGAGCAGAGGGTTATTCGTGAGGTTATTTGTGAAGTTATTCAAATTTGTTCTAAATATCTGGAAGACCTTCAGTTCTAGCATGCATTAATTAAGAATAAGCCATGGAACGGGAAAGCAAACCAGTCGTATTAAAGGCTATGTAGCCTAGGCTTGGAAGTTGGAACCACCCTATTGATGGTGCTGCAAAAGGCCACCTGGTACAATTTAACTGTGAAAAGAACTATTTTGCAGTGTGTAAACACCATCAATGTCTACTCAAATCAAAGTTCGCTAGTTCAGTTCTAGTTTACAAGCAGATTCAGCTTTATTCAAACGGCTTTTTATCCCCTCTGAGAACCGCTTTTCAGGCTATTCTTATCCTTTATCGCGTTTTTTATCTCAATGAGTCGCATTTTTCCTTTATCTCATTTTCAGTTTCCCCGATTCCCCGATTCCCCTATTCCCCGATTCCCCGATTCCCCCATTCCCCGATTCCCCGATTCCCCCATTCCCCGATTCCCCTATTTCCCGATTCCCCCCTTCCCCGATTCCCCGATTTCCCCATTCCCCGAATCCCCGATTCCCCGTTCCCCCTTTTAAAGATAGCCGATCGCATCGTACGCACTCGCCAACCATAAAGTAATCTCCATATATGCACCCCAAATTAAGCTTCCACCTCCTTAAAAATATTAACATAAAAATTGCATATCAATTTTTCCTCTAGAATAAGAACATTAAATTTGCTTGCCTAAACCACAAAATTGACATTAATAGAATTTAGCTCATCATGAAAAAAAGCAGGCGATGCCTTTCATTCTGCTTCTTGAAAAGTGAATCCTAGGCATGCTTCACCCGGAAATAATCGGGGAAATAACCGCGAGCATAAACCATGCAGCATCCGTTCAATTTTGCCCCAAAATAATACCATACATGGCGTATAAAAATCACTGATAGGATTCTGCTCACCTTGAAAAAAAGCAGACGATGCCTTTGATCCCGCTTTTGAAAAGTGAATTACCAAAGACGCATAAGTTAGGACAAACGAAACAGACTGAAAACTATCGAGGAATATCACCAGCCAAGCATTTTCAGTAAACGCTAGACCAGCAAACGAGGCGCAAATAGAAACAGTGAAATTGCTATGACATACAATTCGCCAAGTTTTCCAATGATAACACGGGATATGATGTACCAAACACCAACTAGAAGCCGTCTGAGAAACCACCAACTGCCATTACAACCGGCGTGCCGCCCAAGTGCCGCATGTACCAAAATTCCCAACGCAATTGAAACGCAGTACAGAAACCTGCATGCGCGCAAATGAACAGGACAAGAATATAATGAGTTTTGACAAGACCGACTTGACTTCTTCATAATCCACCACCCGTTTTTCAAGATACTCGTATTCTAACCAAGGCAAAGAAATTAAAGTCATACACTGTACCGCAGCCGCGTAGAAAAAAACAACGTAATAACTTGGGACTTCTTTCCCGCAGACCAAATGGGGTATGTGGCCTGCCAACGTTCCAACAATGAAGAGCGAAATTCCGGCGCCAATTTCACCCCAAAATGCATAAAATCCAAATTTTGATTTATCTTGCTTAACATGTGTCACAGCGGCGACAGTAATTAATGTAACAGAAAGTCGTTTAACCAGTTCGAAAAAACCACGCAAGAAAAGTATAATCAAAAAGAATTTTACCATATCGCCGTCGTATTTCGTCTCGCTATTCCCCAAAGGATTTTCGACATTTTTTTCAGCAGATGATGCGTTCATTACAGAATTATGAACAATACTGGAGTTTCCGAATGATTCTGTGATATTTCCCGATGATGATTCTTCGCAGGTTAAATCAGGCGCTTTCGGTGCCAGAAACAGCAAGGTGCTGGGAATCGACAAAAGGATACATATAAGCAGCAGGTGCTTCCTCATGCGAAATTTGTCAGACAAATATCCTGCGATCGGTATTCCTATCACTTGAGTGACGAAACCAAGCACAGGGACCAAACCGACATAAGTTGTGCTGTATCCTAATTGTGCCATGAATAAGGGCATGTATTCAGCGATCGTTGCCACACATGAACGAAACATAAAAAAAGCAAAACTAACGGCAACCCCTGTGGTAGTGAGCGAAAACATTTTTTACAGCCAATTCTTGGGTAAGCCACATACAAGCTAAAAATATAAAACATAATGATTGCATGAGCTACTGCCAATACGATTTGAAAGAGTGGAAGGTGCCGGTGTGATGAGGACAGCGGGATTTCGAGCCTGATCGAGTATGGGCCAGTAAATAATGGCATTAAACCAGTAGTAATCAAAGATTAGGCAAGTGCGTTCGATTTTTTATTACCAAATGATGCTTGTGCTGTAAATTTTTTATGAACTTTTTCTTGCTAATGCACGGCAAAATATAATTATATAACTGTAGTCTCGTGCAGAATTGGCAGTGAAAATGAATATAGGAATAAACGAGACAACTACAAGGCTATAGGTTGACAAACATTGAAAAAAAATTCCCTGATGCCTAGTTTCCATTCAGTCGTTAGCTGTCGTTATATGTCTTTCCGTGTCTTTGGAATAATCGTGAACTTCTGATAACGACTGAGAGAAACAGAAAAACGACAGTGTCCAGGGGCGGATCTGGCCGAAAATCTGACTGTATCACAGACTAGGTCTCGCATAACTAGGGGGGTCCGGGGGCATGCTCCCCCGGAAAATTTTTGAAACTGGAAGCCCGGAGATGCTATTTCCCGCGATTTGAGCGTACTTTTCCAGATATATTTTTTACCAAAATTTTCGGCTTTTCTTAGCAAAGCACATTTTTCCCGGCTTTAAAATGCGTACTAAAAAAATTGATGATTATGATTATATTCTTATCAAATTGATAAATTTGGAAGTTGCAGTAAATTAAAGGTAGTTCTACTCCCAGCAGTCAGTGACTAGACTTATATAATGTTAAGGTTATTCATGGGGCAAAGTGGTATCATATTTCCCATTGTGGGCATTTCATATTTCACAGTCAAAATTTTAGAGCAAACTCCGTTTCATAAACTCATAGCTATTAAAACTAGATGGACAAAGCTTAGGAAATGATTCAGGCAAACTTCTAACGACAGTAACGACTTTAGTACTATTTCTATTAGCAGATCAACCTTAAGAAAATATTAATAATAGCGGTTTTAATATAAACACGTGCATTGATCCGAACGCGATGCTATTATTGTATACAAATCAGACTGGGTATTAGTTTAGCCAGATTTTCCACTCATGATGCAAATTAACTTCACAAAATCATTACAACGAATAAGATATTAATATATTCACAAAACTTTGTAGTTACCTGACGGGATAATGGTTATGAGAGCGCAATCGCTGGCTTTTGGGAAACTGTAGCTCCGCAAATTGACATGTATATATCTCGCGATTTATTCCCCTCTTTGAGCAGCAGAAAAATAATTTCGCATGAATGTCTGATATTCGTTACCTCTTCGACCTTCTCAGCCAAAGAATTTCGCTAATTGAGCGCACAGTTCAACTTGTCTAACAGAGCGCGTGATGCCATGATAGCCAGATAAACTGCGTATAGACTTAGTTTGCTTGTAATGAGACTTGCGCCTTTTGCGTGGAATGTTGGTCATCGTTCAAATAGAGCAATGTAGCTGACTCAGCATCTGACTGTATCAAACTGTATCAGTGATCGCGATTCTGATTGGTTTGATACAGTCGAACGGTCTAAATATAGCTTATACCCCCCCGCTGACTGTATCAAAAATGTTCTATTTTTATCTCAACTGCTACGACAATGTCTTTCTGAGTTATGTTATTGAGTTGAACGGAGAAGCAAACTCCCAAAAAGCGGGCTTGTTAGCAGGTAGAAGTGAACCGTTGCTGGCGAATGCGAAATGCCAAAAATTGCTCCGTAACCGCTTGTCAGCTTGTGAAGCGAAAAAACGATTTCCAAATGATGTAAAATGATGAAATAAAAGCATTTATGATTATAGTTATTTTCGGCAAAATCTGACTGTATTATTTGATACAGTTGATATAGTCTAGATCCGCCCCTGGTGTCACTCGGATAATCGGGATAGATCAAATCCTATCTCAACGACATAAAAAGAAAGGAAACGACATGATTCTTCTCATAATTCGTTATCGGTCTTTTACGATTATTGCAAAGACATGGAAAGACATGTAACGACAGCTCAACGACTGAATAGAAACTAGGCATTATGAAAATCTGAAAGATGCGAAATTCGGGGCTTGACTGGATGCGACGCTCGATCGTTGAAGAG
>NW_021163790.1:0-23486 GCF_004324835.1 Dendronephthya gigantea | reverse complement strand
CTGGAAGTCACTATAATCTCAATTCCGAGTTTTGTCCGTGATTTCGTTTACGAAAAGCAGAGCGCATTCTGCAAACGTTTTAGGTTCAGTTATTTCTCATTGTTACAGTTTCTCAATGATAACAATTAATTTTTTAGATCAGAATTCCTATATGGAAACAATCTGTGGTACACCAAGTTACCTCGCTACCAAAATGTTAATCCCGTAGCCCGAAGAACGATCCTACAAGAAATCGTCTGTTATATGTTTGGTATGCCATATACTTCAGTTTACTCAAATTCACGTAGTGAACACGATTTGTAATGAAGCTGGAGGTAGGTTAACCTCATTTCAAAATTGGAGTACGTCAATGAAAAGTTAACGTCTTTTAGACTTTCCGGATCTTCTTTATTTTCAAAGCAGGCAAATAACCCATTGGAGAAAGTCAAGTCGTAAAGAACAGGGAGAATGTTAGCAGTGAAGCTAAGGATCTTATAACAAAACTGCTTACTGTTGGTCACAGAAAATGCATCACGGTTTCAGAAGCTCTGGAACATCCTTGGATGAAGGTGATGATGAAATTACTAACCGCCTATAACACCCGCATCTAAGATTTTTCAAAATCGGCTGACCTTTTTCGTCTGAAGTCCCAGCTTTTTCGAATTGTTAGAATTAGTTTGGTTGAAGTTTAGAACTGATACAGCTATCCAGCATAAATAAAGTCAGTTTAGTTCAGGTTTCCTCCTGTAGTAACACTGGATCAATACGGGATGACCCCTACTGGACCTCCATGAAGGACAATTTAGAACTGATAGAACTATACGGTATAAATAAAATTAGTTCAGTTAGGAGAGAAAGCTTTTAAAAGTGTTAGATTGATCCACGATTTAACAGGTTTTTTCTTTTAGGATAAAGAAATGATAGAAAAAGCAGAAAAAAATGATAAAACCGACCGTGGATGGAAGATCAATGTCTCCGCCCTTATAAAAGGTATGTTGAAAACTACGATACTTGTCCCGTTCTTCCGTCCAATGACCCTTATTTTCAACTCGCAATTGCAATGAAACATTACATGTTTGCAAGTTACATCGAAATTTAACCAGCTTTCCGAAACAATCTCAAGGCGCTGTTACACTACGCAACTTTCCTTGCAAATTGCAAAACCATTCTACTCCTGAGGCATCTAAAGTTGTCAAATACGAACATCTATTACGATCTGCTAACGTTTCCTTAGTATTTCGAACACTCTTTACAAATTAACATCCTTCGGAGTTATAATTGCATTGCAAGTTGTAAGGAAAATTGCATATTGTTATAGTAGCGCCTTCAGTAAAGTTGAAAACTCACCGTGCAATGAAACATTGCATGTCGGCAAGTTAAAAGGCAGAAAATAACTGTCACCGTACATGGTGAAGACTGGCCGACGGTCACGTTCGCAGACGAGGCTCTCGAGCAAATAAAATACTCAGTGGCGAAGCCAGCACGACAATTTAGCAGCATGACTGAAAATGCTTCATGTAAGATCACATCACTAGTTATTCCGATAAATAAAAGAACAGGGGCCGGTTGTTCGAAAGGTGGATAAGTCGCTATCCAACGGATAACTCACTATCCAACGGATAAGTTTTATCCAGCGTGTGATTTGGGTTGCACGAAGCTTGTATAACTTTATCCAGAGGATAAAAATCGCTATCTACCGGATAAATTTATCCAAGGTCCGGAGGTGGTTTAAATCCACTATCCAGTGGATAAATTCAAAGATACAAGGTAACACTGTAAACATTTATATAAAATAGGACAAAAATGCAATATTCCTCTTACTGTGTTTCAACAAACTAATACACATCATGATTGTATTCACTATATATTAAAAATGTTTTCGAAGTGCAATTTGTCGCAGCAGCGTTTCACGTTGCCTACACATTCCGTTCGACCGGCGATTTTTTGGACATCCTCGCATTTATAACAGGTGGTAAATTTACTATACGCTTCTAATCAGTTTATAAACGCGAATATGCAAAGAAAGATTCAACCTATTCCAAGGAAACTTGCTAATATCTAAGTAATTTCATTCACGAACATTAAAATAGTGTTTCTAAATTTGCTATGGACCGAAAGGCAAAGCGTTGCAAGGTCAAGGAATAAAATTGCAATGTGTTTAATTAATAAAATCACTATGATGTGAAGTGCAAAGTTCGAGCAAATCACTTGTTCAAGCCTTTTCCATTCAGTAACTATACTCGAGAATTCGTAATGATTATGAATTCAATGTTGTAAATGCTTAGCAACAGCTGACGTTGTGGTACGAAATTTCAGAATAATCTGTTTTCTTCTGGTAAATTTTAACTTATCTATTGGGTAGCTATCCACTTCACTATCCACGCTTCCTGCAACGCGTTTTTATCCAATGGATAACTATCCAGATTTATCCGTTGGATAGGACTTATCCGTTGGATAAGTTATCCATCTTTCGAACAACCGGCCCCAGTTCCATACCTATACTTTTGTACGTGTGAAACTTTTCGCTTGATTTTCTTTTAATTGTGAGAATCCGACCGTGCAGTCAAACATTGAAATAAAGCGATAACACTAAACTTGATTGTGATAGCCCTGAGTATATACCGCTATAATAGCTTTGTTCCTCATAATGATATGCTGGATTCCTCGTCCAGGTATAACTTCTAAAACACGCCTTATTTTTACTTGTATTCCAATGCACCTAAGTTAGTAAAAAACCTGACAAACCCGCTGGTAGGGTGTAAAGAATTTATTTCTAAATCAAAAACTCGCTCTTACATAAGCCACTTATTGAAAAATTTTCGCTATATATTTCAGTCAGATGGATCTCTCAGTCATTTCTCATTCCTTAGTGAACAAATAGTATTTCAGTGAATTGCTAGAACATACCTGAAAAACAGCTATAAACTTCAATTCTCAAAGATATGTTGCGTACCATGTCTTTGGATGAATGCGGATGTAAAGCGCGGTTACAGTTGGTGATAGGACATTTTCCACCAGCGAGTCTCTAATGAAATGAATAATTTGTTAAACAATTAATCTTAATCACACATTAAAAGTTATATATGACCGCATGGAAATGATGTGATGCATATAACGTGACAGGGTAATCTGTAGAAGCCTTGCTTATTAATCCAGCTAACCCTGACTAGTCCATTTATTTTGTAATGATCGAATTTTTGCCCGTCGGAACTACAGGACACAGAATAGGTCTTCACCCACTAATTATAATCACACGACTTGAGTGAAATCGCTCCGACAAACATCTTTCTTGCCGAATGCATTTGGTCCTGGTTATTTTTCCGTGCAGACCAGGAAGCTGCCTCATTTAAGCGACCATGTCCTGTCGACTTATCCGCATTCCCAACACTTGTTGCTATTATCTGGGATGTTATGTGTCTTCAGTACGTGGGCCAATAATTAGTATCAATTATCTTCTGGCACCAAAACACCATCGAACAATCATCAACAAAAATGAAATGATAATGCATATAATTTTGCCATACACGGCTCCTCCAGAATTGAAACCAGTCGAGGTACAGCGTTATTTCCATTGATTTTGTGAAATCTTTACTTGGGGGTTAACATCGAATTTTATCACATTCCCATATAGGGGAATTACTGAATAAAAAAATAATGTCCAACAGTCCTAATATGACATAATAATAAACTGAACATATACCATGTAGCCTGCAATATTTACCTTGCTTGGTATGTCAGTCCATCAAATCCATGTATGGCACAGCGATGGATGGAGGTGTAGTCAGTGATAAGAGAAAGGTAATAATTGTTAGCAACTCCTGGGTTGCCATACTTTATTTGATCTAAAATTGAAACACAAGGAACAAGTAAATTATTATATTGTCCAGGGTTGTGAGGCTATCAGCATTGTGATATCCCAGGTTCATGCGTACCGCTACCATGGGACAACATTCCTTAGCGAACAAATAGTATTTCAGTGAATTGCCAGAACATACCTGAAGAACCGCCATAAACTTCAATTCTCAAAGATATTTTGCCGTACCAATTCGACTCTATATGCCATAGAATCTACAATTGAGATTACAAGAACATAACTATCACACAATTGAAACTATAATTGTATATGAATCACAAGGGCCTATACAGTATAGTAACAGGCATGTATTTTTGACTTCTATAACACAAGAATATACAGAACAAAATGCAGGTTGTTTTCTTTCATATTCACATAATACCCCCAACCCCTGACAGTTACATATATTTGGTAAATGCAATTACATAATAGGAAAGGGAGAAAAAAAATCTATTTTTTATAACACCAGTGAAATATTGTGTACGCATAATACTTAGCGCTATGACCCATGCTGTCATGCTTCCATCACCAGATATCATGAAATCATCTTGGTTTTTTAATGTTGAAATTAATCCGTTTAATTTAAAAAGCACAAAAATACCACCAAAATATAGCTCGAAAATTTCTAATCAAGAAATTAATCAATATTGCTGTTAACCTGACACTGCAGTGCAGCTCTAAAAATCATATCAAATTACACAGGATTACAAAATGGAAATATAACTCGCCTTTGGAATTTCGTTATTTTCTTCGTTATTTTTTATCCTGTCGTCTTTTAACCGTTACATATAAACTGTAAAGGCATTAGTTATCTTTTCTGATAGGATTTAAGTCAGGATGGGCAGAAAAACTCGAAAAATATAGATTTTTTTATTTGTTATTGTGTATAGCGAGGCGTTGCTCAGCCGCATGCACAAGTGGTTGTCGCGTGAGGTTAGAGGTGTCAAAAACGTAATGTTGCCTACCCCGTGGGGGTAAAATAAGCCCAGAAATCGATTTCTGGGTAAAATTGTCCCTAGAGGTCATAATTGTCAAATTTTCGCTAATATGGTGATAATTATATGCACATTTTCGGGTTTCCGTTTGTAAACACATTTGTTGGAAATATCACTACAAATCGCCAAAGCAACTGTATTTCGAGTAAAATATATGAAAATATTGATCCCAATGTAAGCTACAAATATTTGGAGGTTTTTAGGCGAGATTTTTGGAAGGCTTTGCGTATTTTTGCTTCTCTAACATTCAATTTAAAAAGTACAAGTTCTGCAATAAATATCTTGGCTTATAGGAAAGCTTTTGAAATGAACTAAAGTTATACAAATAGGTAAATGTTTTTTCTTTAAGATAATACAATTTCTAGTTGAATTGATAAAACACTTCCAGATAAAACCGAAATTATCTGTGTGCGCCGTTTACGACCGGACAGCAATGAGTTTAGTGGTCTCATATTTATTAAAATGGGTGAAGTATTCGCAGAGTAATCACAAGTTTAAATGAGCTTACCACTTTGAAATATCCTCTGATCGGACGTCTAACTGAGAGGATCCCTTAAACATCGAGAATACTTCATTAACAAGTGCCGCATTCTGTCCTGTTTGAGAAGGTACAAGAACTTCATCTTGGGTATTGGTTACTCTTTGCTCCGTTGGAAGTTCCATTCTGTTGTATGAGGACAACACTTGTAGTTGGTGTGATGAAAGGATGCAGATTGTCCGTTGGATGTTGTGCTTTTGTATTTGAGACGGACCACATTAGATATCAGCGCGAAATTGACACATTCATGGGATTCGAACCCATGAACTCCTAAAAAGGAGTATCCGCAAAATGTGTTCTTTGTGTGGCCAGGAAAAAGAGAGAGCTACAGGGCTTCTCCCAAACCGACTGGCAGACAATACGAAACGTAGAGGACAAGACAGTACAACACAACACAACACAAAACACACAACCGACGACACAACATCCAACAACCCACAACCCACTAACTCTGTAGCTGAAACGACAAAAAATATGGTGAGTTGTTCCTAGAAAATTAAGCATCACAATTAGCATGAAGGCAATTGCTGGCTGGGTTTAACTGACGGCATGGATATGGGGTGGCTTCTTAGGGTTGGATACTGAAACTAAACTACGATCGTCTTTGTCTGAAAAACACAAAAAAAATTATTAGTAGCTCCCTAGAAAACGAAAAGCAAAACACAGTTAGACAAGCAGTGAGCCGTGTTTCCAGATACGGGGAGAGAGATTCTTAGCTAACAGCGGGGCCACGGGGTCTACTTCTATTTAAAAAATTAATTATACATACCTTGATCCTACCTAAAGAAAGAACTCACTTACCTGAGAAAAACGGTCGCAGACGGCTCTGTTTTATAGCCTGTAGGCTCTTGCATAATTCAGCAAAATTAAGACAACTTGATTGGTTATTTCTGTACACAGGTCAATTTGTCATTGGTCAATTTTTGTACTCCACGATTGGTTCAATAAAAACCAATCAGATTGGTTAATCTATATTCAAAATTTGATACCGTTTCTTTGATATTTGCAAGGTGATTGCACAACAAATGTTCGATTTCACACGTTTTGGAGCATATTCCAAGCCAATGTATCACAGTATGAGTGTATTTGTTCGATTATTTCTCTCATGAAGTTCACAAGAAATTACAGTTCAATCATTATTAAAAGGCTTTATTCCCCTACCAGCTTTAGAACCCCATCGAACAGGAAAGTCGGAATTTAAAAGGCAAGTAAATCTTTCAAACTGTTGTAGCACTTGAATTCTGTGGTACATTTAACTACTGAACCTTTCAGAATATTGTAGAATTGGGCATGGCATGGAATAATAGTAAATATAGCAAACTGACAAATTCGCAAATGTAGTAAATTTCAAGGCTAAATATTGCAAATTCCAGTGGAAATACGGCGTTTTACCGCCATGCATACATAGCTATTCACAGCTACGATATTCACGTGTTGTATATATTCAATATTACACATCAAAGCGGCCTAATTCTTTGGATATTGCCCAAATGCAAACGAAAACCGGTTGCAGTGGTTTAGCTCACATATTCAGGATTATTTTGATATCTTTAGCGTCAAAATCAAGCCTTTAGAAGATTTTTGCCCATTTTTTATATAAACATACCTGATGATATGAATTATCGCATCACCGGCAATAATATTTCACAATATAAAAATTTCGGGCCAAAAGCCGAAAATCTGACCTAGGTCCGATTCGAGCTTGCCTTAAGCACGTGATTAGCAATGATTATCGCTTAGAACTTATAAAATGCTCTTTCTTTGATTTTTTTGCACATACTACACCAAGAATTACTCAGAATTAAAACAGAATGATAACATGTCAAATTCTAGACATTTTGAAGACAACAGAGACCAAAAAAGCGAAAAAATATGGAATTTCCAAAATATATTTTGCAATGGGTGAGTAATTTCAGATAACAAAGCAAGCTATTATTTTAATTCTTATTTTCACGTATAATACAAATGCAGGTTATAACTATATGCTGGTTGGAATATACTATTCAAAGAATCGTTTTAACCGCTATCGTTTACTGGTATTCCGGGGTCTTTAGCCCAAATACTTGCTGAGATATTTAATGTTTTTCTTCTGTGCGACAATATTGTCAGGAGTAATAGCCTAATAGGGACCAGACGGGAATTAGATATTATAGTACTTGTATATAATAATTGTAGGAAAAAAATATTCCCTGTGATATATCTTCATAGGAAAAAGTATCAAAACGGATTATTTTCAACATTAAAAAACCAAGATTATCTGATGATGTCTGGTGATGGCAGGCATGACAGCATGGTTCTTAGTGCCAACTACTTCGCAGGGCCACGTGTTATGCCTACACCATATTTTTCTGTACAGTTCCATCATTCATTTTACACTGATGTTATATAATTTTTTTTTATTCTCCCTTTCCTATTATGTTATTGCAGAACGAATATTCAATATATTAGTGTACCACATAAAAACTCATTATGACAATGGCTATCGGACGTCTATTGCATCGGAGATACGACTTGTGGTAAGCCAAATTCAATGTTATTTCTTGCGATTTTTCTATGATATCTTACATTGTTTTTTTGTAAAGATTCTTCAATGTTTTCTCAGTCTGCGAGCTGACAACGTCAAGGCCTTGTGCAAGACAAAAGTGGAAAAGTCAAATTCACTTCGTATGTTAATTGTTCTGAAAGGAAAACGTTGGTTAATGATGATAGTGCAAGGCATGTCAGGTATTCTGCTTCCAAAATTCCTTTTCTTGTTAGTGTAATAAATTCTCATTTTTGTTTTAGTTCTGCAGAAGATAGGACAACCGGGATTGTTTCACTGCCTTACAGCGAGGCGATGAATGTTATTCCTGTGTGCTTACAACAGGTAAACTTTTCTATCATAATATATCATCTGGCATTAAGTTTCGATTGAAGTTCAACTTTCTTCATTTTCTAGAAATTGGAATGGGAGGTGTTGGATGTTGTTCTGAGAAACTTTCCGGAGGCACTGCAAGATAAAAACTTGATACATTCTCGAAAGCACTACTTACGTTCAATATGTACAGTGTTATCTAAAATGGTAAGGGATGTAAAGTTGTGCACTTTTCACACTAAAATCATGAACTAAAAATTTTACTTTGCATTCAGGTTTGAAATTACGATTTTCTTCCTGGATTATTTCGTGTTCCTCATGATATGCGCCGACCTCATTTGTACGCTAGAATTTTTCCAGTACGGTTCTTATCATTCAGTTTTTTGCATCTATCATAATATCTTACCATAACTATACCAAAACCATACCATACCATAACCATAACATGCCACATCATATCATATATCATATCATTATAATCATATCATATAATCATATCATACCATAACTAACCATAACCAAATCATACCATACGATAACTATATCATACCATACGATAACCATATAATCCCAAAATTATATCACACCATACCTACCATGACCAAATCATACCATACGATAACCATACATACCATAATTATATCACACCATACCATAGCATAACTAATTTATACCATAATTATATCATACTATACTAATGATTTAATTGGATCTTTTATTGTAACATGTGCAGGTATTAACAGAGCTGTGTACGTACCACATTTTTATTGGCAAGATGAACAGGTAAGAACCTGCTTCACTTTATTTTCAGCGGTTGTCTGTTCTCGCTTAAACGTTGTTGTATATTTCGTCTAGTTTTGTCTGATGCGTACTTTGGAGATTGGTTTGGTTGCTCATTCCACGACGTTTAGCGTATCTTGTCTCACCATATGTATGTTAGAAATGTTCAGTTATGGCAAGGTATGGCTACTTAAGATTGTCTGGAATTTGAGACGTTTTTTATGTCCATTAGCACTTTGTAAAGAATGAAGTTGATTTAAGTAATTGCAGCGTTTTAGAAGTTTATTACTTTCAAGATATTTGAAATCGTGCCTTGATAATGTGCTCAGTGAATTTACAGAAATGTTTTTCAATAAACTCCAGCCTAAATGTAACGTCTCTTGTTATGCGAAATACTCCTTCACAAGATTATTTGGGTAATAATTTCTAAATTTTCTGTCCTTAGGCTGCTCCCAACATATCTAGAAAAGTTTACTAAACTTTCGCCAACGCCTCAAGTTGTCATACCACTGTTAGAATTTCTCTCTGGTATGTGTCTTGAAGTTACGTAAATTAAGAAATCTTTTATGAAATATCAATGTACCCCCTAAGGAGAGTTAGGTTGTATAAACACTCAATCGTATTCGACGAAAAATTGCTAACATTCTTTTAAAACGTTTAAATAGCATTGTCAAAGCTTCGTGATTAGTACAAAAACTTCACAGCGATCCATTTGAAACAAGTCATTGGAATATGTTTGCCTCACACAGCATCATCGAGGTTTGTTTAACGCGATAACATCTCAAACTTTTTATTATTGGCTTTGTGAAATTGAATAAAATATAAACGAACTGATATGTTTCACCTTAGATACTCTCAATACACGGTAACTCTTGCTGATAATGTCATTTTCATCCTGGTTTGTCAACTGTCCACTGTTGTTAAGAAAACAATTCGTGCCATTGATTACAAAGTAAGTCCACATGTCATTCTATGGCCACGGAGATTGCTTGCTAAATTTTCAATAGATATTAAGAAGTGGTGTTTAAACTTTATACAGCTTAGGCAGTGTTGTTACATAAACTTGTCCATTTCATGTTACATAATTTGCTTATATGCAAGCTCGTTTTCAATCATTTGTCCTTGTATTCCTTTAGAGTCTTAACAACGCAGATATATCTTCAGATGCTGCAAACCCATACCCTTAGTCACTAATCCCCCACCAATTCCATTCACTCCCAAACTCCCTTGAGAAATCAAAGGAAGACTCAAGCAACACACTTAGTTCAGAGATGATGGAAATCGTGGGTGATATGATGGTCAAATATACATTTTCTTCTTATTTGACCCAACCAAAAAGGTCTGTATGTTGGTTTCGTATTTTTCTGCACTGTGTTTCAGGGAAGATGACTATTTTGTTGTTTTTATAGAACTGCAGTTGTTGAACGACTCCTGCGCAATGGAGTGTCAAGAAGTTGGTTGCTTGGCAATGGTGTGACACGGTTACAGTCAACAAGCAGGCAACTTCGAACATGTCATGCGCATATTGTTCGGCAGGAAAAGTGTTTGTGTGAGATGATTCACTGCAAAAGGGCACGGAGCCTGAGGTTTTAAAAGTTGAGCTTAAGAGAAACAAAAACGAGGCCTCAATTAGTCAGGTAAGGAAAATTCTTTCAGTATCATTGTTCAAATTGGCATACACTGTCTACCCGGCGTATTCATGCTTAAGCAACAAAATATATTTGCAAGAGCGACCAAGTTTTAATATTCTTCTAGTGAAAGCTCTTAGGAACGTATTTGACATTTCCATTGATAACGACAGTAATCGTGTGAACGTTAAAGATGAACTCAGGGATATTCTAAACAATACAAATTATGGCCCTAGAGTTATTTCCGATAAAAACCTGTCGAAGTTGGTTCGTCATATTGCACTGCATGTTAAATAAATTTGGTCAGTAACTTAGGGTAATTTAAATGTCCGGATGTGATATTGACGGTATACGAATGTTTTTCTTTTGCGTCAGTTATTCATCAAAATCAGAAAAAAACTACAGATACCTAGGCTGTAATTGGTTACAAAGAATACGTCAGATCAAGAGGATTCGAGCTAGAGTTTCTCATGCGGTACCGGAACAATGTAGGTCGCTAGACTTAAGGAAAGACGCTCGTAATATAATAGATTTTACAAAATATATCCTTCGGTAATTCTTATGAGTTGCAATAAAACCTTTACAATTGTTCATCCTTCACTGATGAGCTCAGAATGTTTCGTTATCACGTGGTCAATGCACGACTCTTGCCCTAGAGGAGGAACCCAATCCGGATATAAATGACTTTTTTATCTAAAGTACTTCACGGAAATGCCTTCAGTTGAAATATGAAGAAAGTCGGGCTGATGTTTCAAAGATTTTATGACGCGAAGTTGAATCTTGGTTCATCGTTTCTTCAACGAAACGGGCACTGATAAGACTTCACAGATAAGATATCACAGTGGAAGCCAGTGCTCTTTCGCTGTAGCTTGCCTAGCGGCACAGAGGTCTCAACAGATGGTAGGAAATGACAACAGAGAGCGAACATGATAAAATTTTTATGAATAAAATTATTCCGAAAATAACAAAAAAGATCAACCTGGTTGGGTGACATCTAGAGGTCTAATTTTATTCTTTCTCCAACTATGAGATTTGATGTGAGCCTCATTTTTGTTTCTTCTGTCCATCTATTATTTCTTGAAAACAAATACCATGAAACATGGTTCAAAATATTGAGACATTTTATAAGCACGATGTTTGTAGAATACTTTGCAACGCTTAACAAAAATCCGTAACTGGTATTTTCAATTTGTGTTTATAGCTTCAATCTCGTTCTACTGCAGTTTCCGATAGCAAAAATGAAAGGTAGGATAAATTAATTGTAATTTAAATTTTAATTTAAATTTGATGAAGTATGGTATACCTCAAAACCTTCAACACAACTTTGCTGGTATTACTAAATGACGCTCAGAAAACTTCGAAACATTAATTTTGCACTTTAGCGAGTTTCGAATTATGGAGTTTTTTATTGCTGAGAGAAGAAGCACTGGCTGAAGCCGTTGCTAGATCATTCCTCATTTTTTTCATTTTCAGTAATAATCAGTATTATTCACTCGCATATATTTATGTATCTTTCTCTCTGTAGTGGCATTCGCAAGTAAGTGAAAGGAGTGAGCCGTTTGAACCCGTTCTTACTTACGGTCACTTATTGAAAATTACTAGCTATACTATTTACAAAAAGTGCTGAAAGACTTCTCTTTAGGCCTCGACTGAAAACCATTATTCCATTGCACTCTTTCATTCATCTCTATAAAAAAAATCACTTTATATTTTGAAACATCTATGACATGAAGAGAAAGTGCAACATTTGGAGAGAAAAACTCACCAAGTGGAAAATTATCAAAGAAAGCCAAGTCAAACCTTCCCAAACTTAAAATTTGTAACCCGTCACCAGAGTTGTCGATGGGAATTAAAACATTTGTTGAAGTTTGCAAGTCGATTGTATTGCTACAAATATCACGAACATTTTTTTTTAATTTGTTTTTATTCTAATATCACTGCATGAAAAGCGCCGTATTCCAAGGTATTCACATGTGAATACGGGTGTGAATAAAACACATATTGCAAGCGTATTCCGACATGGAATATTAGTGTGAATATGGCATCGTATTCTTCAGTATTCTAAGTGTGAATACGCCGTGAATATGCCGCGTCTTCTGACCAATATTCACACTTGGAATATCTCACTTCTCACTTAATCCGTGTTTCCACAAAATAAATTCATCAGCTGACATTTTTAAACTTTATTTTGAATGCTGAAAAATTGAAGTGGAATTTTATAAATAATTTGGCGCAAAAACTAAAAAGCGCGCTTTCGAGTTTAATAAACATTGAACGAGGAGATCGTGCGTTTGTGGCTGTAAGAAATCTTTTTGGCGCTTATAAATAAGGGAAGAGAGTGAAGGATGCCAAGGGCTTGGTAAAGTCTGGAAACTCTGGTCGCAGTTAAAGAGCATGCCGGCGAGTATTTGTATGCTACGATTCCCACGAAGTCTGATGAAGAAAATGCGCGAAATAGAAATGAGATTGCATGGCGCGATTTCCACAGCACCTTATGTTCGCTAATACGTGTAAAATGATAACGAATATTAACCGTATTTCAAGGATTTTTTATTGTTCAAAACCGAAAACGCATATATTGTTTGTGCGTAAGGGACCTCTTCGGTGAGTGACTAAATATCGTGCAGTTGAATTCAATAGCCGGCCTATAGACTATACCCTATGACCATGTTGGGAGTAACCTCAACATTTTATTAACAAATTACCTGGTGATAAGAGGTTAATGGGTTATGCGTTCGCAGCCTGTGCGAATGTTTAGGCATTTATTGTCCCTCAAGTCTGTCCATTAAGGAAAATATCAATATGAACAAACATGCATAATCTTTAGGTTGCCATGTTAATTTGCATAGCAGTCATACACATTGCAATGGTAGGTTTATCCACAGTTAATGTGGTTTATCAAGGTTGATCAAATGCAATACTAAGATTTCAGTCAATTATTTAAATTTTATACAGTCCTTAACAGATCATGTACATGTGATGGGTTACAACATTTCACATTTTATAAAATATTATTGGAACATCACAAATTGTTCAAAAATATATAGCAAAAACACAGCCTATCATGAACTTCTACTAAGCTGTTATGATTTTCAATCTTTCATCAGCTGATTGTTAATTTATAAGCAATGTTGTTTTAGTATGTATGAAACATTGCTCCTGGAGTATGTCAGAAATTATACTTAATAGTAAATTGTTGAGCAAAGCAAATGATGTTTTTTCACTTGGTAAGATATTAAAAACTATAGGTGAGCAGATAATGAATCAGGAACTTCTTTCAGTGGGTGAAAAATCCTCTTCATCTTTAGCAAAGTTAAGGCCAACTCTTTTGGGAATTTTCTCAATCTTGCAACCCCTGATGGCTAAAAACAATTAACCACCTTAAAGCAATTATTGAACAAAATACATAGCAAACTTTCTTAAGCTATAATAGATTATTATCCGAAAGGTTAATGATAATGGTAAAAGCTGATGTTGCATGCATGGCCATTTGTTTTTATTGTTGTGCATAGAATTTATGCAGTGTAATGAAATTATAATATTCCTAGGAGAATGTATATGTACAATGTACAATGTACACACCATTCATATAATTTGGAAGCTAATCAATTAGGGTAAAAATGGAAACAAATTCTTCCATGAACTTAAAGCTGTATATACACATAGCTACTCCTAGTATGCAAACATCGAGAAGCTGTAGTAAACTCATCTACACTTTAATGGTATATTCTTTAAGTATTGTGATTATAATTTATGTACGGAAAAGTAATTGCAAACAAATCAGTAAACAGTCTCAGTTATAAATTATGATGAGGGCAATGTTAAAAGGCTTCACTTAAAAACACAGTCTAGCATGAACTTCTAAGCTGTTAAGATTTCTGTCTTTGGGCAGCTGGTTGTTAAGATTCCTATCTTTTGGCAACCAGTTCAATAGCTATTCTGTGGTAAATATTAGTGTAAATATAATTCATATATGCTAAAAGGAAAAATATAGGCCATTATTTTGTTAAAAAATATGTATTATATATAACTAAAAAACACAGTCTGGCTTTGATTTCTAAGCTGTTAAGATTTCTGTCTTTGGGCGGCTGAGTGTTAAGATTTCAATCTTTTGGCAATCAATCATTAGCTATTCTGTGACAATTATATAACAATATATATCTATAATATATAAATTTTGCCTAAAATATAAAAAACCCTCATGAAATGCACCAATGCACCTCATTTCAATGCATCTTGAAACGTCTATCTAAGGGTTATGTTATGTTAAAGTTATGATTACAGCAGCTTTCTGAATATTTGTGGTAGGTAAGAAAGTAATGTCCCTTTTCAGTATTGGCAAACTTTTAAATTTTGTTTGTATTGAGTATGGCTTTGAAATGGCAAACATTTGTACCTACTATAATTAGTGTGTGATGGAGGTAGGATTGATGAAAACCATCATACAATTTATCTATTTACAAGCAGGTACAGTTAGCTGTGTACAAATTAGCTACAATAAACACAATAGTAATCTATTTATATTAATAAAAACAAAAAAAGTGATGACCTCGCACTATTGTTGTTGTGTTGTGTTGTTTCAGGACTATAGTATGACATAACTCTTGTTATTATTAAATAACTTACCTGATTTTAGCGCCGCCACAAGAATTATTTTGGGGCATCGCGAACATCTTTAACAATTCAAAGTTGAACAGCTTGAACTTCTGTTGAAACCACGCATTTATATATAAGCGCCCTGGTTGAAACCAATTGACATTTGTGCCATGTTATCGTTTTGTAAACAAAGGGAACTGGACAACTTTTGCGAGGAATCATTTAAAGACATTTATTTGTTATTGTTATACGACCTCCGAATTTCGCCATTTATTCGCAATTTCGCCGCAATTCCTTGGCGCAAAAATTGTCACTAACATGTCGAAGAGGAAATTTCCCAAAGGAAATTTCCTACGATTTCCCAACGCTGAACTGTATATATTACGGATGCTTTTGACGATACAGAATCATCAACTTTCTACCCATGTGTTTACGTATCCAAGCAAAAATAAAAGTATTTTTTATATATAACTTCTTTTACACAGGTAATTAAAGAAATTGATGGATATTTCTCTTTTTATACAGCTTTTTTACGACTTACGAGGCTACTCAGCGCTCATCGACTGAGGATATACGATACTCGACATCCCTGCGGCAGCAAAAAAATTAATGAAATAAAAATCATCGTGCGTTTGGTAACATTTATTGTCTTTATTGTCTGTCGCCTAAACAAATCAAGTGCAATTTCAATTTCTGACCGTGATGAGAAGAAATGCTGGATAACAGTTGACACCGGCATTGAACTGAAACAACCTTTGCTTATTCCGTGGTATATAAACGCATTTGCTGCAATATTTACACAATATAACTCGTTGATTATCCCGTATTCATGCGTACAATCACATTTTCTATGCCGAAGTGTGAATACTAGGTCTTGAAAAATATTCACAGAGTATTCGAAGGTATTCTAGGTCAGAATACGCGGTGTGTTTTATTCACAGGTATTCACATCGGAATACCCTTAATATTCCGAGGATATTCACAGTGAATATCTGTGAATACGTGAGAATATGGACCATATTCGAACTCATATTCGCACGTATTCACCTGTGAATACGCGGTTTTTCATGCAGTGATCCATTCTACTTTACATATTTCAGTATAAAGTTGTTTTGTATTGACAAGGAATTGCTTTTGACTTACAGATGTGATTTACTACAATATTGAAAATGGCTTGAGTGACGAAGGTGGACTTGGTGGAGTTGTTGAGGATTATGCCATTGCAATGGCGACATAATTGATGAAATCAATGGCGAAAAGAATTCTTTAGTCAACTAGAGTCGTGTTAGAGTACCATGTTTAGAAGGCGCTTGCGACGGACGACGAAAAACATCGATTAAATTTGCAAAATATGTCTGAAATTGTGTTTTAGTGGGGGTTAAGTGAAATGAAATATGTCGTATCGCAACAAAACATCGTTATTTCTTTGGAAATTTATAATAAATATATTAAAAGCATTTTTTTCATCATATGGCGAAGATTTTTAAAAAAAAGAAAAAATTAGACTTTTCCGGGTGAATCAGTAATTTTATGCCTAATTAGCAGTTGACCTGGAATGGTAAACATAATTTGCTTGTAAAATATAAAACTGATGATAATTTCACCCTCCAGTGACCACCCCTAAAAGCAACCATTCTGAACCATATAAGCAATTCAGAAAGACTGTAGCTTTGATAATTCAGGATTTAGAGCTATGGCGGTTATGACCGCCATGGTCATTTTACCCTTAAACAATTGAGATAACCTGTTTTGCATGAAATGCACACAAACTCCTTTACAGGGCCTTGACTAGTAAATATACCTGAGTTACACGGGCTGTTGATATCACAATTGTTTATCTCTTCACGCACTTCACGCAATAAATCACATCATTAGCAGGGGATGGGTTAAATATGCAATTCCGGACTTGACTTGATATGTTCATATCAGAGAGATGTCGGTATTGGAGTGGTACATATTAAGACATGTTTACATTTTCAATTGCTGCTGCCATCTTCTTCTTTTGATATATGTGAACGAGTAGATAAGTTATGGATTTTTCTGATAACAGCACCGATTTCATGTATTGAAATGCAACGCCAATACCCTACACACAACTAATAGCGTAGTAAAATTTAAGATAAATGGTACGATAATTTATTCAGCTTTAGAGAGATTACATGTTCTGACGTTTTGGGTTCATTACGAGAGCTAAATCCCAACAAGGCTACAGGACCCGATATTATACCTCCTATTGCTTAACGAAAGATAGCAGAAGAAGTCTCTACTATGCTTAATGCTAGCCTCCTCCGCAAGCATATCTTATGTATTAATATTAGGCATTTATATTTCGCTTGGGTTAGCTGTGTCGGGAAGGCGAGGAAAAAGTGGGAGAGATCAGCAATTTTTTTTCTCGCTCCCCGACAAAGCTAACCAAAGCCAATTATAAATGCCTAATATTTTGTATTTCGCGCATAAATTGAGTAACTAATTTAGTTACAAACTTCCAGCCGTAATTCCGGCTTTTCTCTATCCTTGTTTTAAAGATCCCGGCTTTTCTCATTCCCTGTTATAAAAATTTCGGCTCTTCCCATTCTTTGTTTTTAAGATTCCGGCTTTTCTCATTCCTTGATTTAAAGTTTTAAAGATTCTGGCTTTTCCTATTCCTTGTTTTATCGTCCCCCGTTCCCTTCCTCGATTCCCCGTAACTGGTTTTAAGGCTAGTTTCCACTCAGGAAAAATCTCCTTTGGATCGGAATGGACAGTAAAATTTCTTTTGTCGCTGAGTTCTGGCGGCGTTTATACAAAAGAAACTTTTCCGTCCCCTCGATCCAAAGAGAATTTTCCTGAGTGGAAACTAGCCTTTAAAGATAGCCCTTTTCCGCCCCTCCCTTGCATATGAACTAACCGCTAATTAAAAATTTTTGCGCTATCACATGACCAGCCTTAACCAGGGTTTTCGCCGCAGCGTGGGTCGTGGAGCGTAGGTAGAATAGCCTGGCCTGCGAAGTTGGAATATGTCAATGTACACACACACCCGAATTACGAAAATTGCACTTGTCAGCAAATCGTCACAAAGGTTTAGTAAAATGTCACGTACCCTCAATATTCCATTATGAATAGGAAAGTTTACTTGAACGAGATCCGCATGTCTTCGGTTATTTGATATAAAAATCAATTCATATGAAGAAACATTGGCGTTGAATTAAAATCGTATCATCATGCACATGGGATAGAAACTTCGTCATAATTATTAAGTCGTTTTTTGGCTTCACCGAAAAATAAGCCTGGAAAAATTTGGCATAAAACGATAGACAAAAACATGATTATCTTTAATTTAATTTCAAGATCAAAGAACGTTTTTTGGATCAATATTTAAATATAAGTTACGCTTGTGTTCCTTACAACGGAAACAAGACCACGTGAATGAAACAGCTCACAAATTTTATAAATCTAGCAACATCTATTGTTTGCTTTACTTTAGTTTATTGAAAGGTTCCTGTTACTGTTTCAGGAAAGTAGCGGTAGTATATTTACTGTGTTTTAGGCAGAAAATGGTTGTTTATAACAATTGAGTCTCATCATAGGTAAGTGAAGTTTCCTTCTCTTACAACAACAATAGGGCCATTATGGGATACCAGATATGGATACTGCACATCGACAACTTTACAAAAGAAGGTAAGAGTTTCCAGCTTCCCGCCTGCTTCAGGGTAGCGCAGAAAGAAATAGGAATTTTTTCCCCTACCACGGTTAGAACCAATATTTTACAAATAACCTAGTGAAATGCCACTCTGACAACTTTATGATGGTCTGGGACTTTTATTGTTGTCTTCAGATTTCCTTCCTTGGTGTATTTGAACTGCCGTATGATCGTTTGTTGGTATCATGATTTCATTCTGCTGGGAAATACTCAATGAAAATGCCTCACTTGAGTCGTTGTCAAATTTGTATTTCAATTGACACATCTTGTTACAAACATACACATCAGGCCTCTGTGTTGGATGATGATGATATCATCGTCTTTGCATATTGCGATTCTAACTACAGAAGATATTTTGTCCTCGAGCAAATCTAATTTGTCTTCTGCTTTTACATTGTAATTCTCGTTCAATATCGTCAACAGGAATCCTTCACCAGTATGTTTTTAGCACGTAAACATTGTTATTGATATCAACAGAAAGGGCCATTAAAATATTGCCTGTAATTTCAGGTAATTCAATCTGTTTAATTTTTCCTTCCTCCTGGATAATCATGATTTTCTAATAAGGCGGAGTACGAGGGAAAGTAAGAACACCCCCTGACTTTTCACAGCATATGGAGAAGCTCTTTTTTTTCATGAAGGGTCTGTTCGTTTGGAGGATGAGGCAATTCCTCTTTTATAGAATTTCTTGCTGAAATTTCGTGCCAGCTTATTATTGGATGAAAACTGCGAGTGGGAAGTTCAATCGTTGGCATGCAGGCGGACACTTCAAATGAACATTTATTACTGAATTTGCAAACATATTGAAACAAAACATAGTTGATTAACATAACCGACAGACGTTCTCCACCCGTTGAGTTTTATTCAACAACGATTTGACTCCATCGTTCAAAGACACTGAGAATATCTCTTGAATCAGTTGAATGGCTTGTAAGCTATGCAGCTTCTTCCAAAACGATAAACATTCGGTGATTGCGGTCTCAGGACAATCGAGATGTTCCACTATTTTTGAAACTATTCGTAGCTTCGCTGCAAAAATTCGATCTTCGATACTAAATGCCTCATTCCAGAAAGCAGTGGTTGCTGCCTTGCGCGCTTCCTCGAATCTTTTTCTCGCAGTTTCTAACTCTCTGTCCGAGTTGATTTTAAGCTTTTTCCTGGCTGGAGGAAGCTCTATTGCTTGGTTTAAGATACCAGACAGAATAACGCTCGAAAGTTCACCTGGTTCGTCCTGAGTTTCGCTCTCTTTCTGCTCAAGATTTGATTTATCGAGAGAAACACTGAGTAACTCTACTCCTTCTTCTAGAAAATTATAACTGGCGAGTGAAGTTGATCTAGAAAGGCCATCGATTTTAGACTTGATATCATTTAACTCGCGTACGACAATCTTACGAATTTCGCCGTCTTTCAGTTTGTCTGCCGTCGAGGCTATGACCTTATTCCATAATAAACCAAGTGTTGAACTGAGTATACTTGTCACAATTAAAGTCGTATCGCGTTTCTTATTAACTGTACCCAAAAATTAAGGCTTTATTAAAAGCATCTGCTAAAAGGTGAGGAGGCAAAACATCATTTAGAACCAAAGCTTCTTGAAGCGATACCCTTTGTACGAAGTTCATAATGAAAAACGGTTATGGTAGGATTCGAACCATCGATTTACCACTTCTGAGACCATTGTCCTCGCCACTAGACTGCAAGATCTTGTGCTGGATGGCCATGGTTATTTAGTTTACTTTATCCTTTTACGAAGTTCACAATAAAAAATAGTTTTGGCAGGATTCCAAATATCGATTTAAAACTTTGGAGAAAATTGTCTTGGCCACTAGACCACAAGTTCTTCGGGAACGGCTATGTTTATTTGATCTACTTTATCGTTTTCACGAAGATCATAATGAAAAAACGGTTATGGTAGGATTCGAACCATCGATTTAACACATGGGAGACCATCGTCTTCGCCACTAGACCAAAAGGTCTTGTGCTGGATGCCCATGGTTATTTAGTTTACTTCATTCTTTTCATGAAGTTCATAATAAAAAATGGTTTTGGTAGGATTCGAAACATCGATTTACTACTTAGGAGACAGTTGTCTTAGCCACTAGTCTGCAAGGTCTTGTGCTGAACGGCCATGGTTATTTAGTTTACTTTATTCTTTTCACGAAGTTCATAATGAAAAAAGGTCATGGCAGGATTCGAACCATCGATTTAACACTTGGGAGACAATTGCATTAGCCACTAGACTACAAGATCTTATGGGGAATGGCCATGGTTATTTAATTACTGTATTTCTTATGACGAAGTTTATAATGAAAATCGGTTATGGTAGGATTCGAACCATCGATTTACCGCTTGGGAGACAATTGTCTTCTCCAATCGACTACAAGTTCTTGTGCTGAACGGCCATGTTCATTTAATTTACTTTATCCTTTTCACAGATTTATAATGAAACACGGTTATGGTAGGATTCGAGCATCGATTTGCCACTTGGGAGACCATTTCAGTTTGACAACCTTCAATCCAGCTGTTTTTGTAGCATTCTAGTAAAATTTTGTATGTTCCTTCACAGGCAGCTAGTGATCTAGAATAAAAATAACCAATGATTCAATATTTTGTCCACCACCACCCAAGGTGTGTGTACATAGCTTTTACTTGTAAACAACTCTAATATGTCTTTCCCTGAACAAGTAAAGTTGTCGGGTTTAAATAGAAATAAACACACTTACAATGATTTCACAACTTTCTTCTTCTCGTTCCCGTTTGCTTCTATCCGATTCGTTAAACAAGTTTTTAAAGAAATTCTCTAAAGCTGATAACGTGATGTTATCATTGAATCACCATCTTTTGGTGTATGGAAATGAATATTGTGTTTTCGTACTGCTTAATTCACGACCAATATGTCGGTTGGTCGGCAGCTCTATATATTTTTTATGATATTTATCTCATCTAACGAGTTTCGTACATCTCGACCAATTAATATGGCATTTAAGAGTACTAATTGCACGGATTTGGATGGATTGGCTGCGGATGGCATAACCTTGAGTATTTGTGGAGATATTGCTTTTCGATGTCGGGTCAACATACAACGAGTTGGTTTTGAATCTAAATACAAAGTCTCATTTGCGATTGCTAAAGAAACGAAACATGGATTTGTTAGTCTAGTCCTGTGTACGAAGCCTTCAAGCAGGATCTAACAATGTGTGTGGATGTTTCGTCTAATCCTGGTCCTCAATCTTTTGATAATAATCAGTCGGATGAGATGTATCAACATCGAAAGCAGTTACGTTTGATGAACACGTTTCGACCCGCTAATAATCCTGAGGAGCTTAGTTCAATGCTTGGGCAGTTGAATCTACAGAAAGGTTGGTTGTTCCATATGACCTATAGGAATATTTGCTATAATACCTACTTCGCAAACACCACCGCCACACTATACAATCACTATCATCCTGCAAATCATCAGGAAGCTATCCCTGTTAGAATCACGGACCGTGTCCCAAAGCCTGTAAATATATATGGCAGAAATTATATTAAGAGAATCAATCTCATCAATATTCCTTTATCAGGCATTGCCAACACTCCTGATACAGCTGTTACTCAGCTTTGTTCTTTTGGTCTTTTCAACTGCCGGTCTATTCGGAACAAAGCGAATTTAGTCAAAGACTATGTGGTTGAGAATGAATTTGATATTTGCGATTACAGAAACCTGGCTTCACCCTGACAAATTTGATCATATATCTTTTGGGAATTTCACCCCGAAGGGCTACTCCTTTAACAATATCTCGAGACAACAAGGTAGAGGGGAGGCATTGGTATACTATACAACAACACTTTAAAAGTGAAGCTGGACTCGGCGAAAATGTTCTCACACATTAAGTCTTTCGAAGTGATGGGTATGCAAATCAATGTGTCATCTCAAATTCTAAATATAATCGTATTATATCGACCTCCATGTAGACGATAAGTCGGAATTAACAACAAAAAAAATTCTCAATCTTGTTGATTCTTTTAATCTGGAACAACGTGTACAAACAACCAACACACTTTGCTGGTCACACGTTAGACCTTATCTTGTCTCGCCATGAGGAAAATATTGTTCAATCTATTGACGTTCATGATCCATCTATATCTGACCATTACACGGTTACATATGAACTCAATTTTAAAAAACCATTGTTTCAGAGAAGGGTCGTGGAGTCACGTAAAATTAAAGCAATCAATATGGACTCGTTCCTTAATGAAATTAGGCTATCTCCGATTAACACTGGGAACACGGCTGATATAAGTGCGAAAGTCAACCAGTACAACTCGGAGCTGCCCAAAATTCTGGATCATGTACCACTTATTTCCAGAGAGATAATTATTCGTCCAGCTGCACCTTGGTACACTGAACAAATTAAAAACGAAAAACGTATCAGAAGGAAACTCGAGCGGGTATGGCGTAAGTCAAGACAATCCTGTGATCGTCTAAAATACAGTCAGCAATGTCGCCGTGTCAGTGAGCTATTATAGGAAAGTCGTACTCGTTATTATTCTGAAATTGTTAGAGATAATGGGAGTGACCAAAAGAAATTATTTAAAACCGTTGGA
>NW_021163789.1:0-9951 GCF_004324835.1 Dendronephthya gigantea | reverse complement strand
AATTCTCAAAAACCATACTCACGCGAGCGCAAAAATAAACAGCGCCAATGATATTAACGGTGTTGTTTGTGTTTATATGTAGCAATGCTTAAAACCCACTTAGGGAATTTATTCGCGCGAACTGGTAGGTCATATAGGCCAGAAGCGATCCTAGTTTTTCGCGGAGAATTATCATATTTTCAAAAATCTTTCGAAGACATCAAGCTTTGAAAGCCGTAATTAAATTTCAAAAATCTCTCAAAGACTTTGAGCGAAGACTTTGAAGAGCTTTGAACGAAGTGCAGCGTGTTCAACTTAGAACACTGAACTTCAAAGAAGCCGCAACTTGTGGGTTTGCGAGACTATTGCGTGGGAAACTCAAGCTGTATCAGTGGCGGAAAGTCAAAAAATTACAATGTCTACCGAAGTTTCATTCATTTCTGCTGATAAAAAAAAACAAAGAAGCGCTTTCCGTTTACGGGCGTCCAAATTTGACCTGTTTTCTGTGCAACAGGAAATACTGTGCTTTGACCTTGGACAGTGTACACGTCAGAAGTTCTGCTCAAACACTGTGCTCATACACGATGACGTCACTGTACGCACAGAAACTTTGCTTGTGTAAACCGGCCTTTAATCTCTGCATGAGCTTTCACGTATGAGATTTATAGATCACGTATAATCTCATGATGAGACGTATGAAGTCACGTGTAATCTCTGCATGAGCTTTCACGTATGAGATGTATAGATCACGTATAATCTCTGCATGAGCTTTCACGTATGAGATGTATAGATCACGTATAATCTCATGATGAGACGTATGAGAGTCACGTGTAATCTCTGCATGAGCTTTCACGTATGAGATGTAT
Source organism: Dendronephthya gigantea (assembly GCF_004324835.1). Classification (NCBI taxonomy): domain Eukaryota; kingdom Metazoa; phylum Cnidaria; class Anthozoa; order Malacalcyonacea; family Nephtheidae; genus Dendronephthya; species Dendronephthya gigantea. The sequence continues at coordinate 9,106 of NW_021163789.1, read as the reverse complement.
AGATCACGTATAATCTCATGATGAGACGTATGAGGTCACGTATAATCTCTGCATGAGCTTTCACATATAATAATTAAGAACGTGAATATATGAATATCATGGCAAATATCACGACAAATATAGATATAAAGGTGAGCCAAGCTTTGAAAGCCGTAGTTAAATTTCACCCTCCACCTGTACAGCCCAATTTTAGTTCACTAAGAGCTAGGGCTTGGGCTTTGTCATTCTTTTCACAATTACATTTTTTTCCACCTGCACAGCTGTCATTCCACATGAATATCTTTCACTGTCGACTGCCGCTAAGCTATCATAACATTCATACTCAAAACATTGGACTAGTTTATATCTAATCTTTTTCTTGTACGAACCTTTAACTTATGTCGGTCCACGACGTTTCTTGACTTCTTGCTTCAATGTTAATTACATTCACAGTTTGGTCTCACAGTTTGGCGGTCATGTTGGTCGGTTAATTTTATGTGTAAGCGGTTGGAGACTTGATGCGATCTCAAAAGGGCGCATAACGCAACGATACTTTGGATTGGCAATGTGTGTATGGACAATTCATAATAATGAAAATTGTGTCAATGTAATAAAAATCTTAAAACTAAGGCAGTTTATCTTTAAAATACGGGTTTATTTTTTATTCAAATCCGGCAAGTATTTGCAAAGAAATGCAAGTTGGAACGAGCGGAACACTTTTGAGGTCGTCTGCCCGTCCGGCAACAAACACTACATGTCAAAGATTATGCATGTCCCTTCGTGTCAGCCATCTGCGCATCGGTTCTGCTCATAACAAGGCGGGTACCGCTATTTTAAAAATTGGTCAAAATTCTAATCTCTCAAAATTTTTCTGCTTGGAAATAACTCTAGTTTTAATAATTTTCTTGTATGATTGCATGGCGACTTTAGTAATTATAATAACTTGTAGGTACACCACGTAAGTATTAAATACTGCAAAGCTTTCGGTCCGTTAACCCGGACCTTCATCAGTGCAATTACTTGAATACACGTTTGCGCGTCACTTAAATATCATGTTAGTCGTGATTAGTTTGCTCGCGCTATTAATTAAACGGTTTCATTTAATTAAGTTCTAACTAATGCGCGCGCCCTAGAAAGCAGGGCGCGCGCATTAGTTAGAACTTAATTAAATGAAACCGTTTAATTAATAGCGCGAGCAAACTAATCACGACTAACATGATATTTAAGTGACGCGCAAACGTGTATTCAAGTAATTGCACTGATGAAGGTCCGGGTTAACGGACCGAAAGCTTTGCAGTATTTAATACTTACGTGGTGTACCTACAAGTTATTATAATAACTCTAGTTTTGTTTTAAGAACCATAGCGAGCTATTATTGTGCTGATTATGCAGACAGTTTTCATAATATACAGTATATTATAATATAGCGTTCAAAATGTAAACATGGCGTTTATTAATTTACAATGCTGCACATTCGTTTCTCGATATCGCCCAAATTTGCACGCTACTGCATCGGCTTATTCAGATGTTTTAAGAATTTTTATATAAGTTTACTAGAAGCTTTTTTGTAAAATTACTGCATGATTTCTTAGTGGGTCACTTTGACATGTGCTTTGACAAAAACAACTCGCCTCCTTTTTAAAAAAATCTCGGTGCAATTTTTCATGCAACTTGGAATGCAATTCTACTTTTAAGAAATGTAAATTGGCATCCACCAAACTTTTGTTTTTATTATACTCCATGGCGCTTCTTACACTAACATTTTAAAGACTAATTGCAATGCAGGTTGCAGGAAAAATTGCACCGTGCATGTGTCAGTGCCTTAAGTGATTGATAATTGATAACTTGAAGTCCCTCGAACAATCTATTAAAGGTTTTGTAATTATTCTAAAATAAGATATCATGAAAGAAATTACCTGTTCATGGCAGGCAAGCTTAATTTATACCGTGACAATAACCCAATAAGCAATAAGTATATAACAATCATTAAAATTTTAATAACGAATATTTCATTCGCAATACTCATGCAGTGTTTATTGCTTCAAATGTTTACTCATGTTTGATCAAGAACACTTATCTCATCATACAATGGCGTTGTTATTTTTATTCATTGGCAAGAATTTTCAGGTGTATATTATCGCTATATAAACGTGCAGTTATGTCAGGATTTGGTTGCACTAGTCGCACGCCGAAAACATAATCGTCTAAACTCAATTTTCCTCCCAATTTTATTATTCTTTGTGCTGTTCAATGTTAAAGTCAATTAAGTAGAAATATATTGAAGTATATGAATAATCATGCTCTTGAAGATGTCAAGCTTTGAAAACCATACTTAAATTTTTCAATATTGTAAAAATGGCATTATTAGAAATTCATGAATGTTTTAAAAACGTGTGATGCCTAAAAATATTGCCTAGATCTCGAATGTGAATATACTTGACCCATTTCACCGACCCAACTTAGTTCAGCAGGCTTTATTAAAAGTGCGAAGGAACAAGTCGGCGAGAAAAAAATAATGCAACAAATATTATTATAATAATAATCAGTCTGTCATATTATAACAGACGTTGACCGGTTTTACAGAATTTTTCGATCTCCAACTTTTAAGTTAATCAGCAAGATTATATACATTAATGACATCCGGTTGAATGTTTAATTTCTTCTCCTCAGCGACGTAATTTTCCAAGTACTAGACAGCCAGCCACGCTCGATCGTCTACACACTACACCGTAAATTTCTAATAGTGTGACCTGAAGAAGATATAAAGCGAAGCTTATAAATAAAACGGCCGTTATTTAAAACTTTATGTACAGTATTTGTAATTGGAGGACAAGCGAGAAAGTAGCGTCTCTAGCGACGACAAAATAGCCTCGCCATCTCGTGACCTAATTCAACAAATAAATTCTTGAAGCATTCCTTTCATCATAATATTGCTTTTATCTAGCAGCCTTATCTTCGTCACTCGCAATTCGAGCCTCTTCGCCTTTCGACATAAAATAAAATAATTGTGCTCCCGAACTGTGCGTTTGTAATACAACGCGCTAATATCGCATATCATTAACATTCCAAAAGTTGCTCCTCCACTGATGGAATGTGTTGCTGCGCGGAATATATGCGCAGAACGGACTTTACCTCATTTTTAAGTGATTACCACTTGGTATTCCGAAGTTGCTCAAACAGACTGATTATACTATTGTGATTATACTAAAATAAAATAACATGAATAATTCACTCTTTTATTACAGGCAAGCTTAAGACAATTATAATAACTTGTAGGTACACCACGTAAGTATTAAATACTGCAAAGCTTTCGGTCCGTTAACCCGGACCTTCATCAGTGCAATTACTTGAATACACGTTTGCGCGTCACTTAAATATCATGTTAGTCGTGATTAGTTTGCTCGCGCTATTAATTAAACCGTTTCATTTAATTAAGTTCTAATCAATGCGCGCGCCCTAGACAAGTATTTGACTAAGAGACACCGAAAAGAGCACGCCACGTACTATTAAGTGGCTTTCCCTCTTGGACGATAGTTTGATGTTTATAAATTTCAATAGATTCTCTCATTTTACGAGAGACAGTAAACTTATCGTTTGCTAAAATGGTAGCATCGTTCCATTTAATGCGATGATCATAAGTCCACGCATGGTGAGCTACTGCAGACTTATCCAGTTTACCTTTCTCGCAGTTCGTCTTATGTTCTTTAAGACGTATTGAGAGATTTCTACCGGTTTCTCCAATGTAAACCAAACCACATTCACATGGAATGCGGTACACACCAGGTTTCTGTTGTTCATCGACGCCATCCTTGTGTGTGTAAAGAGCGCGAAACAATTTGTTATTGCTAGAATGGTAAACTTGTATTCCAACTTCTTTTAAAATCCTAACGATTTTATATGAAGCTGGGCCAATATATGGTAAACAGACAGAGGATAGATATTCCGTGTCTTGCCTCTGTCTTTGCTGTTCATTCATAGCATGTTCTATGAATTTCTTAGGATAACCATTCATGTGCAGAACATCCTTCAAATGCTTTAACTCTGAGTCAATGCTATTTGAATCACAAATTGTTTTGGCACGGTTGATTAATGTTTTGCATACTGATCTTTTAATGCTAGGATGGTGAAATGAACTATAATTCAGATATCTGTCAGTGTGTGTTGGTTTTCTATAAACTTTTTCATTTCACCATCCTAGCATTAAAAGATCAGTATGCAAAACATTAATCAACCGTGCCAAAACAATTTGTGATTCAAATAGCATTGACTCAGAGTTAAAGCATTTGAAGGATGTTCTGCACATGAATGGTTATCCTAAGAAATTCATAGAACATGCTATGAATGAACAGCAAAGACAGAGGCAAGACACGGAATATCTATCCTCTGTCTGTTTACCATATATTGGCCCAGCTTCATATAAAATCGTTAGGATTTTAAAAGAAGTTGGAATACAAGTTTACCATTCTAGCAATAACAAATTGTTTCGCGCTCTTTACACACACAAGGATGGCGTCGATGAACAACAGAAACCTGGTGTGTACCGCATTCCATGTGAATGTGGTTTGGTTTACATTGGAGAAACCGGTAGAAATCTCTCAATACGTCTTAAAGAACATAAGACGAACTGCGAGAAAGGTAAACTGGATAAGTCTGCAGTAGCTCACCATGCGTGGACTTATGATCATCGCATTAAATGGAACGATGCTACCATTTTAGCAAACGATAAGTTTACTGTCTCTCGTAAAATGAGAGAATCTATTGAAATTTATAAACATCAAACTATCGTCCAAGAGGGAAAGCCACTTAATAGTACGTGGCGTGCTCTTTTCGGTGTCTCTTAGTCAAATACTTGTCTAGGGCGCGCGCATTGATTAGAACTTAATTAAATGAAACGGTTTAATTAATAGCGCGAGCAAACTAATCACGACTAACATGATATTTAAGTGACGCGCAAACGTGTATTCAAGTAATTGCACTGATGAAGGTCCGGGTTAACGGACCGAAAGCTTTGCAGTATTTAATACTTACGTGGTGTACCTACAAGTTATTATAATTACTAAAGTCGCCATGCAATCATACAAGAAAATTATTAAGCTTAAGACAGTTACCCATTAAGCAATAAAGAGATAACAATCATTAAAATTTTAATGACAAATAGTTGGCCATGGGAGTTAGGTCTGTAATATTCCATGTCAAAGTACAGCATGAAGAGTAGTGTTGTATTTATTACATGCATGTCTAGTTTAATGGATATTGATAATCAAAGTAAGGTTTATAGTTACGGAAACCACTGAATATTTCTATGCCACACAACAAATTCCATCATCAATCTGATATGTTCAAAGTGTTCACATGATTTTATATGAGCGTAAATCTCATACGTGAAAGCTCATGCAGAGATTTACGCTTATATAAACTCATGTGAACACTTCAAACATATCAGTTGATGGAACTAACAGCTGATGACACAAACAGTATAAACAATGACTTCACACAACTTATTTTTTAAAATTGCAAGATAATTCATAGGTCAGACCATTGATCTTCGTAATAAGCCGACTAAAACCAGGTCTTAACCACGGTGCTAAGTGCTTTGGTTGGCGTTTCCAGTCCCGACCTGTCTTTTGAATTGTCTATGATCTCATACGTGAAAGCTCATGCCGAGATTTACGCTTATATATAAACTCATGTAAATACTTCAAACACATCAGATCGTTGATGGAACTCACAGATAATGACACTAAAGCCTGTTTTCCACTAGGCGACTTTTTTCGCGCGACGCGACTTTTTTCGTCATGAGCATGCGCACTGCAGTCAACGGGGACTTTTTTCCTGGAATATTATCGCGCCGCGCTCGCTGAAAAAAGTAGGATCATGTCCAACTTTGTTCGCGCGAAAAAGGAGCGAGAGAGGAATTGACGAAATTTCTTTTTCAAAACATGGACGATACAAGTAGTCTTTTGCTTGAGAAAATAGATGTACAATGTCTGGAAGAGCTTAATTTACGCCAAGCTAAAAGCCGAAACGATAGTGGAGAAACAGGCGACAGTGCAGAAGAGTCTCCAGAAACGGAGAATAATGAATTTGACAAGGAGTTTTTCCTCGAAGAAGTGCGAACACTATCTTGTCTTTGGAACACAAGTCTCAGCACATATAAAGACCGAACAGCAAAGGCCAACGCTTGGAAGAAATTATCAGAAATTCTTAACAGAGATGGTAAGGAAACTGGAAACTTTGTTTTATGGTTGGACTCTAAAATTTCAAGCAATTTTTAAAAATTAATAAAGCTCACAAAGACACAAACAGAATGAAGTATATTTCTTTATTAAAGCTATAAAGTATTTCAGTATTTTGTGTCTTGGTTTTATATCATAAATTAAATTTAATGTAAAATAGTAAAATTAACTAATATATTATATAGGCATAACTAATAGAATACAGTTGTTTCAGTCCAATTTGTGATCTATAGCTGTATTTTATCCATATTTTTGGCTTGAGATGTTTTAACTTTGTCAATGTGTGTTGCATAAATGCATGATAGCTGAACTGATATTAAATACCCAAACCCAATTTAAGTACCCAATAATATTTATATTATTGTACTTTTTATATTTTAGTTGATTTGTTTCAAAGACAGCTGAAGAACCTGAAGGACAACCTAAAAAAGTGCCTCGACAAAAGGTCAAAAATGACAAGATCTGGAGCGACTGCATCCTGCCTGCCAATGTGCCGTTACTTTGAACAAATGGCATTCCTGTATGGTTGTGTAGGAAATAGGCCAACTGAAAGCAATCTAAATGCTATCTTGTCCCCCCTGCTGATACTATAACAGTGGAAGGCAGTTCAAGTGGGTGCACTCCAACCAAAGATGTACCCACCACTTCAACAAGAATGCAGACAACAGAAGCTGCAAGGGCACACAAGCGTCCCCTCAGTTCTGAACTCTTTTCAACCAACAGAAGTGGAAACAGGATGAATAGAGATGTGGTAGAACTCATGCTTTTAAAGCAATTAACTGACAGTGATGCCATGTACAAGAAAATGACTGAAGAGGATGACGACGAAGATTCATTATATTGCCGAAGCCTTGTACCTATTATGAAAGGATTGCCTGATAAAAAAAGAAGGCTGGCTAAAATAAAGATCAGTCAATTGTTGTTTGAAGTAGAATTTGATGATGTTGCTTAGGTATTGTAAAGTTTAATTTCTTGAGGGGTGTTTACATGAGCTCTACAAGGAGAGCAAACCCTAGCAGTAGGGCTGGATTTCATCTTGCATTTACATGAGACAGAATTGAATATTGTTGTGTAGTCTAACTTAAGAAATAACCAACAGAAATTTGAATATTGTGTTAACTTAAGTGGGATGTTGCCCAGCAAGGTCAGCCCTCCCTGTATGGGCTCATGTAAACACCCCCTTAATTTATTATCAACAGTTTGTTATTATTATATATATATTTATAAAAATTTTTTACCAAAATATGCAATAATTTAACATGTATATAGTTATAAGAATGTTCAAATTTTACAATTTTTACAAGTTACAATTTGCCTTTACAACATTATTTCAGGCTCTTGTTACAGTTGCCCATTGCCAGTCTATTGCCCCTTCTTTCATAAAATAGTCTTTATAATCATCTCGCACTTGCTTGGCGTTTCTTGAGTAGTTATTTGAACACATACGTGTAATGGGTAACAGATCATCTGAGCTTCCATTCCTTCTCCACTCACCAGGAATTGTACCAAAGGAACTTTCTTGATCGACATAATTTGGTGGGCAGTAGCTATAAGAATTGTTTCTTTGACTTGACTTCATTAAGAAGTTGTGCAAAGCAACAACAGCTTTGGTAATAAGTACAACCCTAAACCGTGTAGCTGTGATACCAAAAGCGTTCTCAATTACTCTTCAAGCTCTTGAGAGCCGGTAATTAAAAATCCTCTCAGCTACAGGTAAATACTGATCAGGGTAGGGTTTCATCATATTTGTTTTAAGACCAAAAGCATCATCTGCTAGGAAAACATATGGAAATTTTTTACTTGGAGAAATGAATAAAGACTCTGGCTCAGGAAAATCCAGCAAATCATCTTGTATTGCACGCCCAAGGTAACTGTTTGCATTTACACTGCCGTCAGATTGTCTGCCAGTATCACCAACATCCACCAAGGTGAACTCATATCGGGCATTGCAAACAGCCAGCAAGACGATACTGTGAGTTTTTTTGTAGTTAAAGAAAGTTGACCCTGAACGAGCAGGTGCCTGCATCACAACATGCTTGCCATCCAATGCCCCAAGGGCATGAGGAAAGTTCCACCTCTGTTCAAACTCTTGAGAGATTTTTTTTTGCACTCTTTCACATCTGACGGTACACGTAAAAACCCTTGTTTAGAAAGACAATGCCATAATACATCGCAAGTCTCTTCAATTATCCGGCCAATTGTTGTGGGACTGATACGATAATTCGCAGCTATTGTCGTTTGTGCGTCGCCAGTTACAAGATATCTGAGGGTTACGCCTAGTCTTTCGTCCGGAGGGATAGGTTCCCGCATTTTTGTGGATTCTTTCTTTATTAACGGTGCGACCCAAGATAGTAAAAGCTCAAACATACCGGGAGACATCCTGAACAGACGAAAAAAATACTCGTGGTCTGACAGCATTAATTCTCGTACAAGAACGTTAAATTCACCCTTTGACTTGCGTTCATCGTAAACTTTTCTCACCCAGAATCTTTTCTTGTATTTTACACGTTGCCTTCGCTTTCTTAAAAGCAGCAAAATCACAATTCTTCGTCTTAAAATCCAGCGTCTATTTAAAGCTGCCATGTTTGTTTTTCTTGTTTGCAACACTTTTTGACCAGTCGTTTGGCTGATTCGCCAGTTTGCGCTCGCTTATTGGCCCGCTCAGTGGAAATTGCAAACATTGATCGCGCAAACTGTTCTCGCGAAAAAAGTCGCGTCGCGCGAAAAAAGTCGCCTAGTGGAAAACAGGCTTAACAGTATAAACACTGACAGAATGACTTATAACACAAATTATTTTTTAAAATTGCAAAAAAATTCATAGGTCAAACCATTGATCTTCGCAATACGCCGACGAAAACCAGATTTTAACCACGGTGCTAAGGCTTCCAAAG
>NW_021163788.1:0-23481 GCF_004324835.1 Dendronephthya gigantea | reverse complement strand
AATTAGCAAGAGACCAAACCCAATGACTATAGGCTATACCGCCCTAGTCAGCCCGACATCGAATCCGATTTTAGACTGATCCCACTTACATCCACTGTAGGTAAAGTCTTGGAGTCATTTTCTTATAACTGGCTTTTACGGTCAGTTACTAGCCTAATTGATGAGCTTCAATTTGGTGCGCTCAAAAGAACCAATTCCACGATGGCGTTAGTATATATGCTTCAGAAGTGCTACAAAGCCATGGATACACCTGGCACTTGCCTTCGAATTATTTTGTACATTAAACTTTTGAAAAGCATTCGTTCGTATTGATTTCAACATTCTTTTACAAAAGCTACGAAATATGGACATTCGTCCTGTCCTTATCAATTGGATTGCCAACTTGGCCCTTTGAGCTTCTTTGCACTAAAACTAAGAAAGTTTGCATATATGCCTTTCGACAAAAGATCCCGCAACCCTCACTCCGCTTACCATTGATGGTTGCAATATCTCCATTGTATCGGAGATTGAATTACTCGATTTAATCATTTCTAACAATCTCGAGTGGGCTCCTCATGTCGACTGCGTCTACAAAAAGCCTGCGAAACGTTTGTATAATCTACGATTATTAAAACGATCTAAAATTGCATCGAAAAAGTTAGTGCAAGTCATCGTGCGTCAGACCGATATTGGAGTTGGAGTACTCGTGCGAAGTATGGCATTATAGTTTGCCTCAATACCTAAACGACTAAATTGAAAAGATCCAACGTCGAGTCTTCCGAATAATCTACCCAGATTGCTCCTGTGATAAAGCAATGGACGGTGCTTGGGTGACAATGCTTCTTATACGAAGAGAGAAGATTTGTAAGAGATTCGTTGAACGAATGCATGTGTATCGATTCAACACACAAATTGCACTCCATTGTTCCACCAAATTATAGTACATCTGACTCTCTTCGGAGTATAGTGATAAACTCTTAATCCCTAAGCGTAGAACTGATAAATTTGCCAACAGTTTTGTAATTGCTGGAAGTAGAGTTTTTAATAATTGTAGCAGTGGATACGCTATTCTTATCATCCAATTGTAACTATATTTTATTGTAGAATAACATTATAATTTTTTTAACCCATGTAATTCAGTCTTTAACTGCGAAATTGGTACTTTTAATAAATCTTAATCTTAGTCATACCCGATTTTCGCTTCTCTGAATAAGCTGATAGAACTCCCGTCAACCTATATAAATTAAATTATGTAAATAACGAATTATTTCTACCACTATTTTCCTCGTCATATCGAAGGAATATGATATATATCACATGCTCATCCAAATATACATTAAATAATGCGTATACCTAATAAATGCACTGATTGGCGACTAAAATAACAAATGAATTCAAAAACGGAACCGAGATATACATGCAGTATACAGAATAAGAAAATGGTTGAAAGAATCAGAAACCAACATCTTAGCAAAGGTAACAGTTAGAATAGAATAGAATAGAATAGAATAGAATAGAATAGAATAGAATAGAATAGAATAGAATAGAATAGAATAGAATAGAATAGAATAGAATAGAATAGAATAGAATAGAATAGAATAGAATAGAATAGAATAGAATAGAATAATAGAATAGAATAGAATAGAAATAGAATAGAATAAATAGAATAGAATAGAATGGAATAGAATGGAATAGAATGGAATAGAATGAAATAGAATGGAATAGAATGGAATAGAATGGAATAGAATGGAATAGAATGGAATAGAATGGAATAGAATGGAATAGAATGGAATAGAATGGAATAGAAGGAATAGAATGGAATAGAAGAATAGAATGGAATAGAATGGAATAGAATGGAATAGAATGGAATAGAATGGAATAGAATGGAATAGAATGGAATAGAATGGAATAGAATGGAATAGAATGGAATAGAATGGAATAGAATGGAATAGAATGGAATAGAATGGAATAGAATGGAATAGAATGGAATAGAATGGAATAGAATGGAATAGAATGGAATAGAATGGAATAGAATGGAATAGAATGGAATAGAATGGAATAGAATGGAATAGAATGGAATAGAATGGAATAGAATGGAATAGAATGGAATAGAATGGAATAGAATGGAATAGAATGGAATAGAATGGAATAGAATGGAATAGAATGGAATAGAATGGAATAGAATGGAATAGAATGGAATAGAATGGAATAGAATGGAATAGAATGGAATAGAATGGAATAGAATGGAATAGAATGGAATAGAATGGAATAGAATGGAATAGAATGGAATAGAATGGAAAGAATGGAATAGAATGGAATAGAATGGAATAGAATGGAATAGAATGGAATAGAATGGAATAGAATGGAATAGAATGGAATAGAATGGAATAGAATGGAATAGAATGGAATAGAATGGAAATAGAATGGAATAGAATGGAATAGAATGGAATAGAATGGAATAGAATGGAATAGAATGGAATAGAATGGAATAGAATGGAATAGAATGGAATAGAATGGAATAGAATGGAATAGAATGGAATAGAATGGAATAGAATGGAATAGAATGGAATAGAATGGAATAGAATGGAATAGAATGGAATAGAATGGAATAGAATGGAATAGAATGGAATAGAATGGAATAGAATGGAATAGAATGGAATAGAATGGAATAGAATGGAATAGAATGGAATAGAATGGAATAGAATGGAATAGAATGGAATAGAATGGAATAGAATGGAATAGAATGGAATAGAATGGAATAGAATGGAATAGAATGGAATAGAATGGAATAGAATGGAATAGAATGGAATAGAATGGAATAGAATGGAATAGAATGGAATAGAATGGAATAGAATGGAATAGAATGGAATAGAATGGAATAGAATGGAATAGAATGGAATAGAATGGAATAGAATGGAATAGAATGGAATAGAATGGAATAGAATGGAATAGAATGGAATAGAATGGAATAGAATGGAATAGAATGGAATAAAGAATGGAATAGAATGGAATAGAATGGAATAGAATGGAATAGAATGGAATAGAATGGAATAGAATGGAATAGAATGGAATAGAATGGAATAGAATGGAATAGAATGGAATAGAATGGAAATGGAATAGAATGGAATAGAATGGAATAGAATGGAATAGAATGGAATAGAATGGAATAGAATGGAATAGAATGGAATAGAATGGAATAGAATGGAATAGAATGGAATAGAATGGAATAGAATGGAATAGAATGGAATAGAATGGAATAGAATGGAATAGAATGGAATAGAATGGAATAGAATGGAATAGAATGGAATAGAATGGAATAGAATGGAATAGAATGGAATAGAATGGAATAGAATGGAATAGAATGGAATAGAATGGAATAGAATGGAATAGAATGGAATAGAATGGAATAGAATGGAATAGAATGGAATAGAATGGAATAGAATGGAATAGAATGGAATAGAATGGAATAAAATGGAATAGAATGGAATAGAATGGAATAGAATAGAATAGAATAATAGAATAGAATAGAATAGAATAGAATAGAATAGAATAGAATAGATAGAATAGAATAGAATAGAATAGAATAGAATAGAATAGAATAGAATAGAATAGAATAGAGAATAGAATAGAATAGAATAGAATAGAATAGAATAGAATAGAATAGAATAGAATGAATAGAATAGAATAGAATAGAATAGAATAGAATAGAATAGAATAGAATAGAATAGAATAGAATAGAATAGAATAGAATAGAATAGAATAGAATAGAATAGAATAGAATAGAATAGAATAGAATAATAGAATAGAAAGAATAGAGGTTTATTCAAATTACTTTGCAGCAAAAGCTGAATTACGTAATGATTACAACCGGTACCTTTGTATTAAAATTAATTATGATACTACTGATATTACTTACATCAAAAAGTTTAAAAAGCAGAATAAAATTCAGTTAAAATCTAAAAGTCAGGTAGACCTAAACCTATTTAATTTTATTATTGAATCTAACTGTTTTGTTCCAACTGTTACCCTATATGCTGTTACAATTCAATCAGCAAAAGGGACTAGACCAAATTGCTAAGCTATACCATCTGATTTGACACACTAGCAAACTGACGAAAGAGACAAGACCCCTGCGCTTAGCAGCCTTAGCTGCCCAAAATCAAGGTAAAAGGCCCTGGGAACGAGGTTGGCCAGTGGGAATTAGAAAAGCATCAAACCCATTGGTTGGCTATGTTGCCCTAATTCCATTAGCAAAGAGACCAGAACCAGCTGCTTGGCTAAGCTGTCATGATTCAATATTTTAATGATTAATCAAAGGGCCAGACACAAAATACTAAAAATTAATCATTTTGCCATGACTGAATTAGCTGAATTCTGATAGGGATCAGACCCAATTGCTAAGTTATGCCACACTGGTTTAATGAGCACCAGAGCCAATCGCAAAGCTTTGCCGCCAGTCGTACGGCCAAACCATAGATATCTACGTGCCAAACCTATGCACTTGTGCAATTAATAATGTTTATGTTTCATTCTCCCAAACTCCCACGTGTGTTTCTATTTAACAATTAGACAACGAGTCCGAGTGGTCTATGAGCGAATAGTCAACGAAGGCGAACCCTGAGTTCACTATTCCCTCATAGACAACGAAGGCGAGTTGTCTAATTGTTTTAGTTTACACCCTGTACCTAGATATATTAATTTCGAGAAAATAATCGATACACCGCAATTACACCGAAAAATAATTTGATTAATTCAATTTTATATAGTCGCGCGAGCGAATTTTCCCAAACGTTCACCATCACGAATAGACAATGGTTGAGTAGCCAATCAGAATGTAAGATTTGTAATAGACAATAGCCGGGTGTATACTAAAACTGTATAGAAACACGGAAAATGTTTTCTGTTTCTTAATTGTGAAATGCACTTCAATAAATCGTGCTGCGCCCATGCTCATAAAGCAGTAGCATGGTCGATAATTGGGGGGGGGCAACATTCGTATATTCATGTTAAGTGACTGTAAAGACAATAAATTCCTAAAGAAATCAATACCGCAAAAAATGAATATATGAATTATCGATGCTGGCTACGCCACCGCTAAAGACCCACCCAATTTCCATACCTTGACATTTTTCCCTATTCTAGTTAGAGAAAAGAGCCACGAATGTGGATGATAGCAGTAGTGCAAAGACCAGACTATTTTAGAGCAACATAATAGCGAGCATAGCAAAACTTTGTTAGCAAATTGAATTTATAGCGAAGCGTACGATTTTATAATTTTCGCCTCGCATACTTGCAAACATTCTGCAAAACTGTATTCGCCTCTAGATGCGATCATTAAGAGGGTTGAAATTCTTTTGTATGCAATGCGTTGACGTAATATTGATGTGGCTTGCAAACGGCTGATTGCCTTTGTTGGTTCTATATTTATATTTAAAATATATTTTTTATTACATTATATGTACCTCTTATAATACCCAAACGTATAGCAGACGTCAGTGAAATCTATTCAATTCATCACAAACTGGTTTTCGTTCCTTGCTAATTAGTGCCTGCAGAAGAAAAGAATAACTTTATCACTTTCGTGAAGTTTTTGAAATCAGAACGAATGTAAAATCTATTATCACATACCTAGTGTAAAAGGTGTGTTCCTATTCAGTGGAACAAGAGAGGATTTCGTTTTAGACCAATCAACAAGTGTGTTTACATTTTCAGTAACCCAATCAGTGTGCATAAATTTTGATTATTCGCCACCATCCAACTCGCTTATGTTGTTGATAGTAAACCTTTTCGTTGTAGACTTGCCTCAATATCTACACTGTAAAGTTCATCTTTGAATTGTCTCGGCAATAATGTACTTTCTTTGACCCATCCATTGACAATACCACGCGATTCGTTTTTCGTGAGTTTTCACGTGTCACTCTGTACACAATGATGCCCGTTATTGAGCTGTTCACTGCGATGCACCATGTCCAGTTCTTACAGCCTGATCACCAGGCATTACATTAATCTATATAAATTGGGTTCTTGTGATATTTTCACTTTCTCCTGTCCCATCACAATTTCCTAACTCGACACAACTCAGTGGTATTAATTTCTTTGCGCATAAATCTTATTAACCATTTTATTATATGCAAGCGTCACTTCCGTTGAAATAGAGCTCACTGATTAGCTCAGAAGAGTTTTCAGCGGTCCATTACTTTCCAGTAATTACTTGCCATTATTATATGGCACGCGGTTTCGTGACTAAAATGGCGTGCGCTGATTGGTTCTTTGCCGGTCTGGAACCCCCAGTATTAGACCGTTGCCGTAGTAACGGTCCAACTCTCATATTTTTGAATAAAAACAAGCTTGCACTTTTATTTTCGACACGAAAAATATCGACGGAGAATGGACGAAGAAGAGCATTATTTGGTACATGTGAATATTATATTTATTCATCTTTGATTTTTGTTTATGATTACTGTATCATTCTTATTTAACGAGTAAAAAACAAAGTTTTGGAAGCCACTTCAGTGCTTGCTTGGCGACTGGCTGGTGAAAGAGCCGGCAAGAATGCTGCAGCGCATTGTATAAATAAATAAACTAAATACTGTATGCCATATAATAAATCCCTTATTAACCGAATACGTTCGGTCCGTACTGGAAAAATATCAGACCTCGGTCTTTTATGTACGGACCTCGCTATCGCTCGGTCTGTACTGTCAAGACCTCGGTCTGATTTTTCTAGTACGGACCTCAAATTCGGTTAATAAGTGGTATGTAATGGACCGCGATCGCCATTACGATCGCCATTCCACAAAGGATGGCTTAGCCGATATTGTAATCGGTGTTGACAACCCGGAAATGCATTTCTTTATGGTGGGCGTTCAAGGTGTTGAGAGAGGACCTGTGGCACGTCTTGGTCCAGTTGGTTGGTCTTGTATTTGGCCTACTGGTAATAAACCTCGATCAGTTCCCAGATCCCAGATCGGTCCAGCCTTTTTTGAGTAACAAAACAACGGTTGGGACAGTCGTGATATCGGTTGTTGTGATTTAGATCGTACCCTAAAGAGTTTCTGGGAAGTTGAAGTTTCTGGCGTTGGATTTTCAGCAATACAAATTATGACAGAAGAAGAGAGCTGCTCTGGAGAAGGGTCGACGAGATCCACGCGGGCCCGAAACTCCAGCAAGATTTGTTTGACGTGCTATTGAGGTTTCGGCGCAACCCTGTAGCGGTGGCCAGTGATATTAAGGAAATGTATCAGCAGATCGTTATCGAGGAACGAGATCATCCGTACTACCGAATGCTATGGAGGGACCTGAGACCAGAACAAGACCCTGAAAAGTATGAATTCAGGAGTGTGGTGTTTAGGAAGAACTGCGCGCTAATGGAAGCACGATTTGTGGCGCAGAAAAATGCAAGAAAATAGCAGGAGAAGTATCCCCTGGCTGCAGAAACCGTTCTGAGGTCCACATACATGGACGATTCTCTGGACAGCGCTAAAGATGATGACGTCTTCTCCGATTCGCGACGTCTGTTAAGAAGAAGGAAGTTGTGATGTTAGTGGATGCATCGAGGAGACGGATGGCGCAGTCAGTTACCTCCGTAATGAGTATGAAAATGGTCAAATCACTTGCCGCATGAGCGCAGCAAAGTCGAAGGTCTCTCCCGGCACTCAATGCAACAACGACGCCAAGGCTCAAGCTTATTGCGCTGTCTTGGATTTGAGATTGGCGCAATCGCTCCATAAAGTCCTATGCCTCTCGATCCAAGAAGCGAGCTTCTATTTCGACAGCGAGGACGTGCTTTTGTGGATCCGGGGCAGAGGTAGAGATTTTAGGTCGTTTGTCGCAAATCGTGTGAGCGAAATCCAGAGCAGCACCAGCCCGTCCCAGTGATAACACGTTAAGACTGCCTGCACTCAAGGAGTTAGTCCGGTTCAACTGGCTGAAGATATGACTTGTTGGGAAGGTCCGGAATGGTTGAAGCAAAACAATGAGCACTTTCCAAAGGGGAAGCTGGAACATCAGCCTCGCAGCCCACCAAATCTGAAGCCCTCAAAGGTCAGCACTTCGTTCGCGACCGAAGTCCTCTGTACCACCGAAAGCGAAGACCGAAGGGCCAGTGACAGCTGAATGAAGAATGACACCAGAACGTTTCTCGGACTTGTCCAGATTGGTGCGGGTTCGCACGTGGGTAAGACTAGTGATTTTTAATATGCGTAACCCGAAAAAAGGCGAGGGGGTCCAGAGCTTACCGTCGATAAGCTTACTATCCAGCCGCCCAGAATTTGCTGAGCAATTATCCTATGATGCCAGGTTTCCGGTTATCCTTCCGAGGAGTAGTTGGGTTGCGAAATTGGTTGTAAAAGATTATCACGAGCGGGCCAACCATACATGTGGAGTGAATTTCACTTACTCAGATATCTCAAAAACACTGGATCAGCGCTGGTAGCGAAGAGATTCGCAAATGGAAAAAGCAATGCAACGGGGATAAACACCGGCAGAACCAGCCAGCTAGACCTTATTATTTAATTCGTTTGATTCTTCGTTCCTTACACGGCCGTAACGTAGGTTGGGAATATTCATACATTCATCTTACACCCGACTACTTTCTTTTGTACGCTATTGTTCCTGCAGTAGACAAACATGAATATAATTATGAATACGCCCCAATTAAGCGCTCTAGCTACGGCCTGACTTGCTTAGTCCATCAATTAAGTGTGTTGCACGAATGAGATCCTGACCGAAGGCTTTCGTTCCCACTGACGCATTATTAATATACTTATCATTAATCTACTTCACTGTGAAAAGGAAAATACTTTGGAACCAAGCCTTAAAATTATTAATGCATACCATAAACCTTTATAGCGGGTAGGCAGTATTCTGTTGCTCATCGTAATTTACTTGGATGGTCACAAATAGAGAGGGAACCAGCGTTTTTTTCTCATCTTACCTTATTCTTACCATATTCGTTCAGATAAAGCTCGTATCTCTCAGGAGGGCAGAGCAATGTTAGCCGTGAAAAAAGGACACGTTTTCTCGTTACTTTGAAAGCTGTGGGACCGGTGGCGGACCCAGGGTAAGTCAGATTAAATTACTACACCTGTAACTTGCAATCGTACTGGTAATTTTTTATCTAATCATATTGTATTGAAACTAATAACCATGCAATAGCCTTGTTATTAAGGACAGTTGAACTGGACTTCTCGTTCCTTGTTTATGAAATCGTGCATATAAAACCGGATAACGTACATACAGAGTGCTAAAATCCTTAAATAATATAAGAGATGTGTAAAAAATTAATGGCCACCACGCAATCATGAGGGTTTACTCGAATTTACATCGATTTCTATTTTATCTTCAGAATTCTATTTTTCATATCTTAAGAACGTAATTTAAACACCTGGAAATATTTTTAACAGATTACAGTAGCGGATCTGGGGGTGATCAGAATAAATTATTACAGCTTGAAATCGCAATCGCTTAAAATCCTAATAGATTTTTATTTAAAAATATCCTTTTCATTTTAAAAATATTAAGGTGTTTTGAATTCAAAATTTAGCTGTGTAATTTATTCTGACTACCCCCAGATCCGCCAGCGGCATATTATCAGTGCAAATGCTCCGCATCAACTTCACTTTATTTCTCGATCATCATCACTAACTTCTTCCTCCCGTGGGACCTCCTGGTAACTATGAACATCTTTAGCACAGAAGATATAAATAGTAAACACCGCCATCCAAGCCACAGTGACAACAGAGAAACCACAGAAACTTAATCTTGTACCAAATTCTTCAAAACAGATTCCAAAAACTGCGGAGCCAAGTTCCTTGCCAATTCCATGAAAAGTTAGGTTCACCACACCTGGAACAAAGTAATTTTTTTTATGTAACCCTCTTCCCCATTAAAGATTAAAAAATATATATTTTTTTTTTCTAAATTAAAGAAATGTATTCCTCAAAGTGCAGCTTCGTTCCAGGATGAAGAGGAAAATAGACAATTTACAGCAGTGATACCGGAGGGAGCCCGATCAATGCGATTGTCAATGCGGGTACCGCATACTATCTTGGGTGGCAACTCTCTCAAAAAATATAATGCATACATTAATACCATCGCTTGAAACACAAAAATTACGCTAGCTTCCTGACAAAAAACTAGTTACAAAACACCTTGGATATATTTCATAAATTTATCTGTCATTTTTAGACTTGAAAACAATTTAGGAATGCTTAAATTTTGCAAATAAAAAGTGTATTTCGATAAAAATACACATGATCAATTGACAGATAAATTTAGTAAATATATCCAAAGTGTTTTGTATCCAGTTTTTTTTAGGAACCTAGCGTAATTTTTGTGTTTCAAGCGATGGTATTAGTGTATGCATTATTTTTTTGTGAGAGGGTTGCCAGACTTAGGATAATCCCCGAGCCGGTGCGGAGCACCGTGCGAGGGTACTATAAATCCGCTCGGATATTTACACCCACGATGTGCAAATACGAAATCAAAGTCGTCCGCCATTATGCAATGGACCTCACGCCATGGACGGTCTTCTACGTTATGCGCATGCGCCAGTGTGAACTACTAAGCTCTTGATTGGTCGAGACAAAAATTTGTATTTTCAAACTGTCATTTAGCAAAATTTTGATGAAATTTATAAATTTATATTTTTATAAATGTGGAAAATATGTATTTTTACTAAATTAGGGGGAAACTCGAATGAGGTCAGGACTTTTCACGGTTTAACAAATAACAAGACCAAATTTTCCACCGAATTCACCGCGTAAAACGTAATAAATCGGATTTTACCCTTGGTAATAGGGAGCTTTAGCAGTGACTACGACCACAGATTAGCTATATACAGATATGAAACTGACGCCAAATCGAGTCACGTCGTTTTTTGCCCAATGTGCGCATGTGTAACTTGCTTGGCAAGTGTCATGTTGAAATGTAATGAGTAAATCGATAGAAAAATCAAATTTTTGACAAACAAATGCTGATTTAAACAAATCCTTTAGGGCGATGTCCCATTTCGCTTAAAATTTCTAAAAAGATAGATAAAGTGGATCTTCTGAGCTAAGAACTGGTTTATGAAATTATTTGATGCTGGCAAAAACTGGAAAAATATAGCTGAAGAGTGCAGGGCTTGCCGTATGGAAAGCTGTGCAATAAATTTACTGGCTGAGCTATTTTTGAGTTTAGAAAACATGTAATACATGCTTTAGATACAATATATCTCCAGAAGATAAAACGAAATGAATTAACAAATATCTAAGAATAATAGAAATGTGAAAACGAAATAATAAGAGTTTAAGGTGGCTACCTACAATTTTTTAAAATATTGAAAACTTGTGGTTTTGATTTAGAATTTTAGCACGAGATTTCTTGCTAAGGATGACGTCATTAGCGAAGGACACATATACCGACACTGTTTAAAAATTTATTCCAGAAATAAGCATAGGTAGCGAGAATTTTTAAAAAAGAAATTTTTCGTCTTAAAAACGGCGTTTTACTCATTAAATTCCCTCATGAGACTTGCCAAGCTCGCCGGAAGTCATCACGCGCTGGCTGCGCTTGGGACACAAAACAATGAGCAAAACACAGAAGTTTCATTTCTGTATATAGCTAATCTGTTTTACGAGTACGGCTACGCGTACGAGTAATACATTCGTCAATCTCGCGCGTTGTTTGCCTACGCCATCAGCCAAAACTCCAATCGCCATCAACAAAGTCGTTGGGCTTTTGATTACGAAATTTATCAAAAAACTATTACTAACAGAGGTAGCTGACAAGAGCAAGCGTGGTTAATGTGTATATATGATGGTAATGCCGAGAATAGATTTATGCACAGCAGAATCGAACAGGGGCGGATCTAGCGAATTTCCTGACCGATGCATCTTTCATGGATAATGTCAAAGGCCCACTAGCGGGCCGGAGACATCTATCCCGGGAAATTTTAAGCCTAGGAATGCGAGACTCGAAAACGCGATTCCCTGCATTTAATTTGGCTGACTAGTTTCAAACATAGACATTCAAACATAGAAACCAACTCATGCATTCAAAGATTCATGACAAAACTACGTCCTAGCTTTTAAACATAAAGAGGTACTTCATAATACAATTTCAGGAGTTCATTTTAGAATCTTGCATAAACTGCAGTTTAGACATTGTAAAATCTTGAATTAAATAGTTGTTTGCAAAAGTAGTTGAAAGTCGAAAGTCAATACCAATTATCAAAATATTCAAATAATTTTTTCCATAAAGCTCAGAAGAAATAGGGCCTTTAATATTCAACAAGAGTTGCACTAATTTCATTATTCAAAAAGTATTTGAAAAATTTGAAAAAATTGATGTTTTGAAATAAGAGAGATCGAGTTATTGATCAATCTTAATAATGTTTATCAATATTTTTGTGAGTAGTACAAAGCTAGTTATTTAAATTTTAATTAAAAATATTGACAAAGTATTGTCTCCCTTTAGAAATAAAATATTTCCAAAACAACTAGGAAGGAACCACTTTTTAGAGCTTGCAAACTTTAGGCAAATATTCAAGTGTTTATGTCTTATTAATTGACTTTTTAGTTTTAGTCTGACAAACACTGATTGGGGCAGTGGGGCTAATTATGTTAATTTAATCAGCAAAGCTGGTGTAAATAATCTTTCTAATATAGAAGATATGCCAAGACTATGTAGTATCCTGCCTGGCCAAATCTTAAAAGCAAGGTCGATCTATTTATAAATGAGGTTGTATGCATGCAATCCTATAGTTTTGTTGTTCAAGAGTTACAACAATGAATACATCAATGAGTAATAAAAATATTCTTCACAATCAATTACTAGTGTATGTACTATGTACAGGCATTTAGGATTCCCATATTGTTGCAAAAGTTATTTCATCCCAAATAACTTTTATATTAATTATCCCAAGAATCTTAAAACTAAAGCAATGCAGTCCATTTGACTTACAGCAATAGTTGAGACTTGAGTTAATTTGAACTATATTAGGCAATTTAGTTATTTATAGACTAGCTGTGATTCACCAGTCTTTGGTGACCAAAACAGCCATGAGCAACCATAGCTAGAAGTTAAGGAATTTACACTGTCTAATTACCTGTATGGTAATTGGTAATGACCTAAACTGGACATCATTGATCATTCATTCCTAATAATTTTTGTGGCTGTTGTGTAGCATTATTAAACCAGAAAACAACTTAATTGTAATACCTCAAACTTGTCGTATTATCTTGACATCAGCTACACAAGTTACCTTATTTCGCACGCATAGTAATGGTGTAAGGTATAAATTATATACTGTGATTTCCATCATTAATAAAATAATGTAAATCACAGTTTATAATTTATACCTAGTCTAGTGACTCAAAGTCACTAGTGGTATAGTGGTCATAATAATAAGTGGTCATAGTAAGGTCTAGTGGTCATAATAATATGACCATTATTGGCATTTATTCAAAAATTGCTCTTATAACATAAGCTTTATATTAAACCTAAGCAACTTTAAATTTATACGCAATATCAACGAACTGGAGAACTGGCCAGAACCATTGAATATTCGAGAATAGAGATTATATTATTGACCCCAGGGGCATGTAGTCATTTCTTTATTTTGAAAAATTATGCGAGTACGTTACCGTTTGACCTCAAACTTTATTTTTCTTTCAATTTGAATAATGCCCTTATTTGCTGTTGTAATCATGACTTCGATAATGCGTGGGAGAGCAAATTCCATTATGCCAAAGCGATTTAGCGAAAGCTGTACGTCACAGTAGAATCTAAAACGAGGCTTGAAGCGAAAAGGTAGCAAAAAGCCCGCAATCTGCACGAGTGCATCGGTCGGCGGATTCAAATCTACCCTCAAAACAATGGAAACGTTTACGTCACGGTAGATTTCACGCGGAAAAGGACTCGGGACCGGTGCACTCACAGGTGCACAAATTTCCAAATCTACTCTCAAAACAATGGCAATGTGACGTAACAGTAGATTTCACGCGGAAAAGGACTCGGGACCGGTGCACTTAATTCACATCAGTGATTCACATGTGCTACTGTGTATTACGTAATGAAAAGTTATTTATATCCATGTTTAAGCCATTTTTGTCGCGAAATTATTCACGACGACTTGTCGAAAAACAAAAGAAAGTGCGAAATCATGTTTTGATCGCAAATATCGATAACTTGGCAATAATAATGAATTTAAATCGCTGGTTTGAAGTGATTAAAAATAGGTACGCAATGCGTACATGTGGGTAGCCTGTAAAACATTATTAACTGCGATAAAGCTGCTATAGTGGCAAGTAAATATCAACTGATGCAATAAAATATTATTTTCTAGTCTTATGTTCTAATGCCATAAACAAGGGATTAAACACCCTATAGTTAGCTAGTTGAATACAGTTATAACAAAGTCAATTTAGTACACAAGCTATATATTATAATATTTTATTGTATTAAATACATTTTAGACAGATCAAAACATACATAAGTATTTTTACAAGAGATAGGAAATGAAATTTTTTAAGTAGAATAGGTGAAGAGAACAAAAAAGAGAGTAAGGTTCCGGGATGGTGGCACACATCATCTGATAACATAAAGCTTAGTTAAGAAGGAGAAAAAGGATTCAGACTTTTTCAAATGATCATCGTTTTGATGTCCTTTGATTATCAGCATGTCTTTGTTACATACAAGATGGGTTATTTTGTTGATAAATCAATGTTATAGTTATGTTAATATTCAATAAAGGTTAAATGTTATTGTTCCAGTAAGATTATACCACTTGTTTTCCAAAGTTTATTGGCAATATGTTCACCATTATAACTGAAGATGATAGTATGATTTCATTGATCCAGTAATTTCATTGATACAGATGGTTTGCAATGTTGATTACAGATAACTTATCAGCATCAATTAGCTGGACATAATAGCACCAGTTCGTAGGTCGAAAAAATCTGTGTGGCTTTTTCCAAGTTTAAATTTATCAGTTGACAATATCTTATCACTGTGCTAATCAGTCCGACAATTAGTTAACATTGAATGCCATCATTCATCATTGATATAAATGTGTAAAAATTGTTTCAAACATATCAGCATAACAATTTCAAAGGGCTCATCTATGTATCTGAACAATATTTGAAAGATTTTTCTTCAGTTGAAATGCACTTGTGTTAAAAGTTTTGTTTTTTAAAAAAATATGTTTTGTTTATAGTTATGTTCAAATAAATGCTTCTTTTTAAACTCCAAAGCATTTGGTTTAATAGCTGCATGTCCACAAGCAAGAAATTGACAAGTGAAATATTGCATAGTATAATTTATAAAAAAGGGCAACTTGTTACTACTATTTGCCAAATTATAAGGTAATATATTTGGTTTAATAGCTGCATGTCCACAACCAAGAAATTGACAAGTGAAATAGTGCATTTTAATTTATAAAACAGGGCAACTTGTTACTACCATTTGCCAAATAAGGTAATGTTTTATTTATTTTCTATTAGTGTAACTTTGTAGTTGTAGATTCAACGCTCACCGATCACCGCTTTTTCGTCTTTAAAGTACTCGCCTTCGCTTTAAAATTTGACAAACGTATTAACGTGACTTCGATTGCTTCCGTCCTTCGAAAACAACGAAATTTTCCGGAAGTAGAAGAACCACCGTTCGTCATCTTTCGTATATCCGACGATTACCGAAGATGTGGCACCCACACACACACACACAAACATCCGGACACTTTTTCGACTACATAGTGGTTAGCCGCGCATGCGCAGGCTACCCACAAAAACTCTGAGTTTATTCAAGGAGAGGTGTGATCACATTAGTTAGCTATCAGGTATTTTTATATGTGTATAATCTATACAAATATATTATATCTGACCAAATTTCAATATCACAATTTTGACCGATGCATCTGCGTCCGTTGCACCGGTCTAGATCCGCCCCTGGAATCGAATGATGAAATAAAAATCGTATTTCACTCGGTAAATTAATCTCATTACGATGTTTATCACGTGTGAAAAAATGCCATGCACGGCTTTTGATTGGACGTACGATATTCTTCACACGTGGGGAATGTCATTTTGCCGGAAATTTTTTTACATTTTCTTTCAAGATGGCGTCGAAATAAAATTATGGGAGTGAGATTGAAAACATAATCCTCATATTCAAGATCTTTTCACATTCAGCAAATCCTCAAATCTTTCGGACAGAATATCTAACTTCTTTTGATCAATTTTATAAAGAAACTGAACGGTAATAAATATGTTTTGATGCATAAAATTTTGATTAATGTTGCATGCTCGCTGTGTTTTTTAAAGCGTGCCGTTGTCAAATTGATCTCTATACACATTTATAATAAACAAATTACTTGATGGTTGGCTCGTTTGTACGATTTTTATAATGAAAAGCTCGTTGTGAAGGATCGCAACGAGGATCGCATCGGGCTATCTTTAAAAGGGGGAACGGGAAATCGGGGAATCGGGGAATGGGGGAATCGGGGAATCGGGGAATCGGGGAATGGGGAAATCGGGGAATCGGGGAATGGAGGAATTGGGAAATCACGATTCTATGTCTAAATCGTGATATTTCATTATTATTATTAAATACTTTTTACAAACAATAGCCTTTCAGCTTATTAATTCGGCTGCTTTTAAATGGGTTGTTTTCTAACGAAATAATACTATGACTAATACCCACACTTTTCTTTTTGTGAGCTTGCTCCTTCCGTCTCCACACAGAGCAGAGGGTTATTCGTGAGGTTATTTGTGAAGTTATTCAAATTTGTTCTAAATATCTGGAAGACCTTCAGTTCTAGCATGCATTAATTAAGAATAAGCCATGGAACGGGAAAGCAAACCAGTCGTATTAAAGGCTATGTAGCCTAGGCTTGGAAGTTGGAACCACCCTATTGATGGTGCTGCAAAAGGCCACCTGGTACAATTTAACTGTGAAAAGAACTATTTTGCAGTGTGTAAACACCATCAATGTCTACTCAAATCAAAGTTCGCTAGTTCAGTTCTAGTTTACAAGCAGATTCAGCTTTATTCAAACGGCTTTTTATCCCCTCTGAGAACCGCTTTTCAGGCTATTCTTATCCTTTATCGCGTTTTTTATCTCAATGAGTCGCATTTTTCCTTTATCTCATTTTCAGTTTCCCCGATTCCCCGATTCCCCTATTCCCCGATTCCCCGATTCCCCCATTCCCCGATTCCCCGATTCCCCCATTCCCCGATTCCCCTATTTCCCGATTCCCCCCTTCCCCGATTCCCCGATTTCCCCATTCCCCGAATCCCCGATTCCCCGTTCCCCCTTTTAAAGATAGCCGATCGCATCGTACGCACTCGCCAACCATAAAGTAATCTCCATATATGCACCCCAAATTAAGCTTCCACCTCCTTAAAAATATTAACATAAAAATTGCATATCAATTTTTCCTCTAGAATAAGAACATTAAATTTGCTTGCCTAAACCACAAAATTGACATTAATAGAATTTAGCTCATCATGAAAAAAAGCAGGCGATGCCTTTCATTCTGCTTCTTGAAAAGTGAATCCTAGGCATGCTTCACCCGGAAATAATCGGGGAAATAACCGCGAGCATAAACCATGCAGCATCCGTTCAATTTTGCCCCAAAATAATACCATACATGGCGTATAAAAATCACTGATAGGATTCTGCTCACCTTGAAAAAAAGCAGACGATGCCTTTGATCCCGCTTTTGAAAAGTGAATTACCAAAGACGCATAAGTTAGGACAAACGAAACAGACTGAAAACTATCGAGGAATATCACCAGCCAAGCATTTTCAGTAAACGCTAGACCAGCAAACGAGGCGGCAAATAGAAACAGTGAAATTGCTATGACATACAATTCGCCAAGTTTTCCAATGATAACACGGGATATGATGTACCAAACACCAACTAGAAGCCGTCTGAGTAAACCACCAACTGCCATTACAACCGGCGTGCCGCCCAAGTGCCGCATGTACCAAAATTCCCAACGCAATTGAAACGCAGTACAGAAACCTGCATGCGCGCAAATGAACAGGACAAGAATATAATGAGGTTTTGACAAGACCGACTTGACTTCTTCATAATCCACCACCCGTTTTTCAAGATACTCGTATTCTAACCAAGGCAAAGAAATTAAAGTCATACACTGTACCGCAGCCGCGTAGAAAAAAACAACGTAATAACTTGGGACTTCTTTCCCGCAGACCAAATGGGGTATGTGGCCTGCCAACGTTCCAACAATGAAGAGCGAAATTCCGGCGCCAATTTCACCCCAAAATGCATAAAATCCAAATTTTGATTTATCTTGCTTAACATGTGTCACAGCGGCGACAGTAATTAATGTAACAGAAAGTCGTTTAACCAGTTCGAAAAAACCACGCAAGAAAAGTATAATCAAAAAGAATTTTACCATATCGCCGTCGTATTTCGTCTCGCTATTCCCCAAAGGATTTTCGACATTTTTTTCAGCAGATGATGCGTTCATTACAGAATTATGAACAATACTGGAGTTTCCGAATGATTCTGTGATATTTCCCGATGATGATTCTTCGCAGGTTAAATCAGGCGCTTTCGGTGCCAGAAACAGCAAGGTGCTGGGAATCGACAAAAGGATACATATAAGCAGCAGGTGCTTCCTCATGCGAAATTTGTCAGACAAATATCCTGCGATCGGTATTCCTATCACTTGAGTGACGAAACCAAGCACAGGGACCAAACCGACATAAGTTGTGCTGTATCCTAATTGTGCCATGAATAAGGGCATGTATTCAGCGATCGTTGCCACACATGAACGAAACATAAAAAAAGCAAAACTAACGGCAACCCCTGTGGTAGTGAGCGAAAACATTTTTTACAGCCAATTCTTGGGTAAGCCACATACAAGCTAAAAATATAAAACATAATGATTGCATGAGCTACTGCCAATACGATTTGAAAGAGTGGAAGGTGCCGGTGTGATGAGGACAGCGGGATTTCGAGCCTGATCGAGTATGGGCCAGTAAATAATGGCATTAAACCAGTAGTAATCAAAGATTAGGCAAGTGCGTTCGATTTTTTATTACCAAATGATGCTTGTGCTGTAAATTTTTTATGAACTTTTTCTTGCTAATGCACGGCAAAATATAATTATATAACTGTAGTCTCGTGCAGAATTGGCAGTGAAAATGAATATAGGAATAAACGAGACAACTACAAGGCTATAGGTTGACAAACATTGAAAAAAAATTCCCTGATGCCTAGTTTCCATTCAGTCGTTAGCTGTCGTTATATGTCTTTCCGTGTCTTTGGAATAATCGTGAACTTCTGATAACGACTGAGAGAAACAGAAAAACGACAGTGTCCAGGGGCGGATCTGGCCGAAAATCTGACTGTATCACAGACTAGGTCTCGCATAACTAGGGGGGTCCGGGGGCATGCTCCCCCGGAAAATTTTTGAAACTGGAAGCCCGGAGATGCTATTTCCCGCGATTTGAGCGTACTTTTCCAGATATATTTTTTACCAAAATTTTCGGCTTTTCTTAGCAAAGCACATTTTTCCCGGCTTTAAAATGCGTACTAAAAAAATTGATGATTATGATTATATATTCTTATCAAATTGATAAATTTGGAAGTTGCAGTAAATTAAAGGTAGTTCTACTCCCAGCAGTCAGTGACTAGACTTATATAATGTTAAGGTTATTCATGGGGCAAAGTGGTATCATATTTCCCATTGTGGGCATTTCATATTTCACAGTCAAAATTTTAGAGCAAACTCCGTTTCATAAACTCATAGCTATTAAAACTAGATGGACAAAGCTTAGGAAATGATTCAGGCAAACTTCTAACGACAGTAACGACTTTAGTACTATTTCTATTAGCAGATCAACCTTAAGAAAAATTAATAATAGCGGTTTTAATATAAACACGTGCATTGATCCGAACGCGATGCTATTATTGTATACAAATCAGACTGGGTATTAGTTTAGCCAGATTTTCCACTCATGATGCAAATTAACTTCACAAAATCATTACAACGAATAAGATATTAATATATTCACAAAACTTTGTAGTTACCTGACGGGATAATGGTTATGAGAGCGCAATCGCTGGCTTTTGGGAAACTGTAGCTCCGCAAATTGACATGTATATATCTCGCGATTTATTCCCCTCTTTGAGCAGCAGAAAAATAATTTCGCATGAATGTCTGATATTCGTTACCTCTTCGACCTTCTCAGCCAAAGAATTTCGCTAATTGAGCGCACAGTTCAACTTGTCTAACAGAGCGCGTGATGCCATGATAGCCAGATAAACTGCGTATAGACTTAGTTTGCTTGTAATGAGACTTGCGCCTTTTGCGTGGAATGTTGGTCATCGTTCAAATAGAGCAATGTAGCTGACTCAGCATCTGACTGTATCAAACTGTATCAGTGATCGCGATTCTGATTGGTTTGATACAGTCGAACGGTCTAAATATAGCTTATACCCCCCCGCTGACTGTATCAAAAATGTTCTATTTTTATCTCAACTGCTACGACAATGTCTTTCTGAGTTATGTTATTGAGTTGAACGGAGAAGCAAACTCCCAAAAAGCGGGCTTGTTAGCAGGTAGAAGTGAACCGTTGCTGGCGAATGCGAAATGCCAAAAATTGCTCCGTAACCGCTTGTCAGCTTGTGAAGCGAAAAAACGATTTCCAAATGATGTAAAATGATGAAATAAAAGCATTTATGATTATAGTTATTTTCGGCAAAATCTGACTGTATTATTTGATACAGTTGATATAGTCTAGATCCGCCCCTGGTGTCACTCGGATAATCGGGATAGATCAAATCCTATCTCAACGACATAAAAAGAAAGGAAACGACATGATTCTTCTCATAATTCGTTATCGGTCTTTTACGATTATTGCAAAGACATGGAAAGACATGTAACGACAGCTCAACGACTGAATGAAACTAGGCATTATGAAAATCTGAAAGATGCGAAATTCGGGGCTTGACTGGATGCGACGCTCGATCGTTGAAGAGCTCATGTGACGGTATTTATATCTACGACAGAGCTTTCTAATTCTATCTATAGTATCTATCTATCTATCTATCTATCTATCTGTGGCCAACGTTTTTGAAAATAGGTGTGTGTGTATATATATATATATATATATATATAATATATAATATATATATATATATATAATTATATAATATATATAATATACATATATATATATATTTATATATATATATATATATATATATATAATATATATATATATATATATATAATATATTATATATATATATATATATATATATATATATATATATATATATATATTATAATATATATTATATATATCACTCTACTTAACGGTATTGAGCACTCTGGATACGCTAATAGAACTCTTCTATTTATATTTATATATATATATACATACATATATATATATATATATATATTATATATATATATATATTATATATAATATATATATACATATATATATATATTTATATTATATATATATAATATATATATATATATATAATATATATATATATATATAAATGTTTAATCTAGAAATATTGTCATCGCTACACGGTGTTTCACGCTCAAGGCGATCATCGGGCGAATGGATACATTTAACGGTTTTTGACGCGTAAGGATTGCATACTAGCGCGTGCGCCTAAGGTTTGAATTTGTGCGCACTGTATTTAAAGCGGTGTCTACACTTAGAAAACAACTCCGAGCGCTTATTCAGCACTCTGTCTTTGTCTGCTTTCAAAATAAACAGCTTTTCTTCCAGGCAAAGGTTGCAGCTTCTTAATATCGCGACTGTATTTGCTAATACTTGAATTAATTAATTATACATAGCGGTCGATATAAATGTGTAAATTAAGATATACATAACACTTGGCGCCATGCACAGAAGAGTATATTATATTATAGAGAGAGTTATAAATTGTTGACAGTCTTATCGAACAAACAACCTTACACTATCATCATACCGAAATTATGTTCACTTTAAAAAGCTACAACACTGCTTGATGTCAGAATCCATTGGAGCACAAAGAACAAAATTTTCTGTTCATGCATGTCCTGATATATGAAACCGGTAAAAGCAAACCGTGGTCTTCAGGAGAAAGTAACCAATGCATTACTCATAATCAGCTTTCCTCAACAAATATGATAAGTTCAAAACGCTGCAGTCGAAAACAATTCGTGTTTATGATGAGGTCATTTTTTGTTACACTTTGATCTAAGCAACCGAATCTCAACTGTCTGGGTTCCTTCTGCTGATTTTTTCATAGCTCCTCATAATGCTTTAGAATGCGTTCTCCTTTCTCGAACGCAAAAATGGATGCAATGTTGTTATTCTTTGAAATACGGATGCGACGCTCGATCGTTCAAGAGCGCATGTGACCGTATCTATATCTACGACAGAGCTTTCTATCGCAAGAGTTGTGGTGCACTACTCGAAATCTTCGGCTAATTTCCCGTACGCGGTTTGATTTCGCTCGCATGATACGGCAATTCCTCGACAAGGCACGAAATAACCGTTGTTCGATGAAGTTACATTATCGAACACATTACACATAATTATTACACCCTAATATAAGCTCTAAGGTTATCATAAGAACAACAGTTTAACAATAGTTTATCACAAAGTGACAGACATGTTCGTATTTAAACAATATCATGCGGTTGAACTGAAAGTACGATGTGCTTCTGAATATTGAACAGCATTTATTAGCAGTTATCATCAGACAACAGTGTTCAAAACAAACGCTCTGAACTTTTCACACAATTTAGACACGTAACTCGACACCTAATATCACGATGTAAATATATAAAGAATAACAACCAGATCTGTCATTATATAGCCTGATCATCGCTCCATAGCGTGAAACTCCGAGTAGCTACTACTCTTATAATAAATGAATAGATTTTCGCTCTTTTAGATATATATATGAATAGGTATATATTTATATAAAATTATACCGCTACTTACCGATGTCGCGACTGTTATGTTGAGATACCAAAATGCAACCCAGCGTTCCTGATTACATCTCTTTCAAATGTTTGAAATGCATAATATTTCATCGTAGTATAATGTGTATTGTTAATTAAACTAATTGCTAATACTTTAGTGAATACTTTATATACAGGGTGTCCAAAAAAAACGAAAACTATTGAAATCACTCATTGTTAAAATTTGAATGCCGTGTTAACGAATTTCAGCCCGTGGGGATTTAATGCAACTTATAAAATGCTAAATGCTTTGTGTTGCTAGAGAAAGGGGACATGTCGAAGGTCATGGTCCTTGAGATGCACATCTAAATAATGTTATCCATATTTGTAAATTGTAAATATTGTTGATTAATAAATATCATTTTTGCGAGTAAGCAAATTTTACTGCATCATGTATGCATGCGTAAAAATGAGTATGGTATGGGTGATTTCAATAGTTTTCGTTTCTTTTGGGACACCCTGTATAGTGGTCGATATAAATGTGTAAATTAAGATATACATA